>NW_006239095.1:1142530-1150502 GCF_000226075.1 Solanum tuberosum | reverse complement strand
TATATATATATATATATATATTTTGAATTTTTTTTACATTGGAAAACTAACTGCAATGCATATTGTTGTTTAATTACACATACATATTAAATTTCGAACTCACAACTTTATAAGTGCAATGAATTTTATAATGAGAACCTTAAAAGTTGAAACCATATGTAATCCGCCTCATCATATTCAAATTTCTTGATTTTGCGTTTAGAGATATATAAAATACTTTAATTTCAATTGATTTCACTGAATTGACCAGTTTTTTTTAATATGAAGCATATCATAGATATATATATGTCTGAAAAATCACTAAAATTTCAATAAGCTTCAAGTTGTAATCAAATAAAAATTTCAAAAATTACAACGAGCTCAGTTACATTATAAAAACTTTAAATTTGAAAGATCTACACATGAGTGTTGTAGCATTTCTGAAGGATCCAAACAACATAAAACACTACTACTCCTACTAACTAAATAAAAGTCAGGAATGCACAATTTTATAAATTTATTATGAAAATCTTGAAAGTTTGAACAATCAATCACATGGAGGGAAGGATATATACTATAAGAAAAGTTTGAAATACATGGGGATTTTCCTGAGGATTAGTATGAAAATTCGTATGAAACTTATTTTCCTGCAAATTTTCATATTAATCCCCATGAAAATCCCCATGTAATTTATACTTTTCTTGTAGCGATCAACTTAACAATCTTCACTGAAAAATCATAGTAATAGTTAATATAATACAATATATATTACAATTTAAATAATTTTAACTAAATTTCTCAATTCGTCACTGCTTTGACCCTGACCAATGCACATAAAAAGAGAGAGAACAGACTTTTATTTACGAAGGAAATTATTATATGAGTGAATAAATAAAATATACTTACTATGATCAAGCTCAGCAGCAACAATCCACAAAAGTAGTGATTTACCAAGTAAATCACCAATATCATCAAGTCCTCTTGATAAATTCAAATTTACTTGTTTTTGGACAGTCACCACAGCTTTAACACCTGTGGATTTTTCAGTAGAACTAAGCACAGCCTTAGTGGTACTTGCACCATTATAATTATGATGAACCCTAAAATTATTTCTTTTTTTTAGTCTGAAGTTTTTATTTAAAATATTTATGGGAAAAGAGGCTAAGACTAATGGATTAGTATTCCAAGATGGAATTAGGGTTTTTGTAGATTGTAATGATTGTTGAAGTTGAGGCTTCAACATTTTTTTATTTTTTTTCAATTTTGATGGATATATGGTTTGGTTTGCATTTTGGTCTCTAAGGAGTTCTCTTTATATAGATGATAAAGTTTTGCTTAGGTACCTATGTGTGTGTATTGTTTTGGATATGTGGAATTTTTTCATGGATATTATCGAACGTTGAATCAGAATTTAAAGTTTATGAGTTCTGAATTTTATATCAAATTAATTGCTCGTTTTAATGACTGAATTACACAATTTATAGATATGTGTGCATATTTATAATGGTTTTTTAATATTGATACAAGATTTAATCAAAAGTTATTGAGTTTGTTCGAACCAATGGCGGAGCCATAATATTGTTTACATATTCAACATAATTCAGTAATTTTGGCTCAAATTTATATTTTTGATGCATATATGTTGAAAAATAAAAACGTTATCAAAAACTTGTGACACCTAAAATTGAATAAATACAATATATAGCAATCATGAATTGACAGAAAAAAAAAAAAAAACCTTATGATTTCAGACTTTTATTCTTAGAGTTGTTGTAATCTAAATTACTATTTATACGTATTAAATACTAGCTTTTTTAATAAAATAATTTTGCCTCAAGTAGACAATTAATTGCGTCCTAGAGATATTTTCCCCTTAGGTGGACAATAATTTTCTTAATGTGTTAAAAGTTAAATTGAGATCTCTTGGCTTTTTACAATTTTAATTTAAAAAATAATTATTTTTTTTAGATATTTTATGTATAAAAATAAAAATATCTTATAAAAATGACATAATTTTTTTTAAAAAAGTGTAAAGAACGTATTGAGTTTTTATTAAATTATTTATATATATTTAAGTAACGTAAACAAAAATACAAGGTCTGGACCAAATTTAATTGAGGTGCTTCGTGAAACAATTTCTCAAAGAGAAAAATATTTTATAAATTGACATAGGCATGAGATAGACCACGAAAAGGACGCTTCATCCTATAAATGTAAGCAAAGGTAAAGACGCATGTGCTAAAAATGTGAGTCCTATTTCAACTATATGATTGTTCATGCCCATAACTTTTAAGATTTTTTCAGTACTATTGTCTATACATTAGTATAAATCAAAATAAATAGTATTTGTCAATAGTAAATTATGGAACATTTAAATAAGTTCTTGGTTAATCTTAAGTATAAAATGTTACTATTGTTTTGTAACATGTAATGAGAAGTAGGTAAAATGGAATCACCAATGATGGGACTAAGTCTTTTTTGGTGTCCGGTTTTAATTAGAATCCACATTGAAGACCCGACAAAATTTGGATCACGCACTGCAAGATCCATTCGAGGGGTGACGCTTCCTTAAGTATAAAATGTTAATATTACACTTGAATCATTTAAATCATATACAAATTTGAAATAGTTAACACATTGTCCATAGACCATAAGTGTATTTAAGAAGCTTGAATCTCGAAAAATAAAAAAATCTCGCATATAAATTGGCTCATTATCAACGCAATTGTATTTGTTTGTAGTGATGGCAAATTATCGAATTGGATTGGATTTGGACGAGTTGTAAATGAGTTGACCAAAACAACAACAACATAAACATATTCAGTGGAATCTCATTAGATGGGGTCTGAAGAGAGTAGAGTGTATGCATATCTTACCACTACCTCGAGGAATTAGAGACCCTGTTTCTAAAAGACTTTTGGCTCAAGTGCATCGAACCCAAGTAAAAGAAAAAGGAAAATAATGAATAAAGCATAACCGTTAATAAGAAAGCAGTGTAAAGACCAGAAAAAAAGAAAAAAGAAACAACAACAACAACAAAATAGTGTGACAATCGAGACACAATACACAACATAAGTCAAGAACTACAAGGGTACGACTAGTACTACGGCAGACACTAACAAATCTACTACTAAAAAAACTAAATTTAGTGATGAACAAATTTTGTAGCTAAACAACAAAATTCGTCGTCAATCGTACTTAGCGACGAATTAGCTACAAGATTTGAATTAGCTACAAGCAAAATACCGACAGTATAACAACAAAGTTTGTAGCTAATTTCACTGTTTTTAATAGCTGATCCATGAAACAACACTTTACCCTTACTAAATGAGTTGAGTTAAAACGAATCGTAATTTAATCCGTTCATATTTAAGTATGAATTCATATATTTTGCCAACCAATTGATTGATTAATTAAACGTTGAATTTGAGAAGGACTAGTCATTTTTGTGATCCTTTATTTAATTGTCTGAAAGTGATAACAAATTGTCGTTTATTTATATAAAAAAATATATTTTTAGAAATGTGATATGGACTTTAATAAGAGGTGGATAAAGAATTTATTTTTTTAAATTTTTTTTACGATGACCTCAAATTAAATATTTGGTAAATTTAGTTTCTTCATTTCAAAATAAATGTTGTATTATTAGATTTTAAAAAAAATTAAGCGCTATAAAAAAATCTTAATTAATATAAGGGAATAACTAAAAATAATTTCTAATTATTGTCTTAAATTTTCAAAGTGATAACTATTCTAGGATAAATTAATTTTGCTAAAACGACATTTTATATAGAGGGAATAATATATATGAGATATGCACTAAAATTATTAAATTTACGTAAATTCATAATCAACTGTACCCTCTAAATATCTTCTATGGACTTGTTTCGCACGTGCTATTTATGACAGCTTCATTCTTCTTCTTATTATTATTATTATTATTATTTTAGCTTCATTACTCTAAAGGGGCGCTAGTGCTTGACTAATAAGATCTCAAAGAAGCTTGAAAAAACGTAAGAGGGTGCTATTCTAGGTTTGCTTCGCTTCTTCAAGGTCCACCCCTTTTTTCAAAAATCAACAAACAACATTAATGAAATCTAAAAAAGTTGCTTAATCTCATTCTTTAGAATTGTCTTTCTTATATTGTGTAAACAAACTTCAATTCTGAATTGTGTACTATACTCAACAAGAAGCGTCACAACCACCCTCGATATCGATCAATATTAGTTTGTGATTGTTATTAACATTATAGCTTCATTATTATTATTATTATTATTATTATTATTATTATTATTATTACTATTACTATTAATTTGAGTCATGTTTCAACTATATGACGATATTTTCTTTCAACAATACTATTTTGTTCATGCCCATAATTTTAAAGATTTTTTAGAACTAATGCCCATACATCAGAATAAATCACAATAAATAGTATTGTCAATAGTAAATTATGAAACACTTAAATAAGTTCTTGGTTAATTAGTCTTAAGTATAAAATGTCACTATTGTTTTGTAACATGAAATGAGAAGTAGGTAAAATGGAATCACCAATGATGGGACAAATAGCTTACGTTTATACTAACAAAATTCATATCTCGATCAAGAAATTAAATTCTTTAGCAACATTTTCTGTTGTTTCTCTTTGTCCACTACTTTTTTTCAAATTAATCTTATGCGAAGAACCTTAACCTCAGCGATTTAAAATAAAATTCATGAGGAAAGAAAATATAAGTTATAATTTTATTCAACAGAGGATAAAAATGAAGCATATTATTGCTACTAATGACTTGAATATGCTAAACTTTATTCTAAAAAGAAAAAAAACTATTACTCATTAAATCCAATGTTTGTACTCCAACGACTTCATTGAACGAAATTTGTTTAATTTTTTCAGTAAATTGAAATTTAGAAAATGGTAGATCAATTTTATTATTCTATTCATTTTATTTTACATAAAGAAATTTGAGTAAACTAAATAAAATCTGCACTGATTAGCATATTCAAGTCATTAGTAGCAATAATATGCTTCATTTTTATCCTCTGTTGAATAAAATTATAACTTATATTTTCTTTCCTCATTAATTTTACTTTGAATCGTTGACGTTATTGTTCTTTTCAAAAGAATGGTTTGAAGAAAAAAGGGTGGGGATAGAGAAACAACTTAAAAATGGGTTAAAGATTTAATTTTACGAAGATATCGGTTAATATAAACCTAAGCTATTTGTATTTAAAAAATGGACAAAGACCAAACCTGATAAGTTTTTGAATACTTAAATGACTAAAATCGGTAAGTTTATAGTTAATGGACTAAAACCGGTAAGTGTATAGTTAAGGGACCAAAGATGATAAGATTTTAAATAGTTAAAAGACTAAATCCATTAAGTATATAGTTAAGAGACCATTTTAGACCTACTCCTATAATTAAGGGACTATTTATGTCCTTTTCTCTACAAGTCTTGAGAAAATATTAATTAAAAAAGTAATTTGATTAAATTATCTTTATTTATTATCTGGTCTCAATTTGATGCTACATTCTTTTTCACCATATTAATTGTCTTCATGTTTTATTGAGTAAAGAAGAAAGTGAAAAGCAATAATCAATTATATTTTAATTTTAAAAAGTTATAATTATTTTGAACTACTTATTTTTTTTAGGCACGATAATATCTCGAGCATCAATTATTGAGCAAAAAAAAATCTTTGCATAGATTTAGATCCACATGTTGTGTTTGGTAGATATAGTTACAGATCATAAAGATATTTTTTTCTTGTAATATTTTACATGTGACATATTTTAATTTGAATCTATGAAAAGAAATTTTTGGCTATGTTCTTAAAGGTCAAGAATAAATTTGGTGAATTTCTAGAGGGTGATTTTTGGAATTGGGACCAGTTAGAAAAATGACACAGTATTAAACGTTTATTTCATTCTATGGTTGATAGCAGAATCGAAAGTTTATTTCTTAACTGAGTCCATCAAACAAGTTTCATGCATGTTCAATTAGAATTTCAATATGGAATATTTCAGCCCCTTGAGGGCCTTGTCATATACCTATGATATTGGGGCACCAACTATATGTAGATGTGACTAGACTTTGTAGACTCTAATCAAATCATTTTTGGTTTCAATTTTTAAAAAAAATAAAAAAAATCCATATATTGACAAATTATTAAGCTGTCAATTTTAAAAAGGTATAATACATAAATATGTACTTTAATTTAATTTTATCTGGCATCTATGACCTTCAATTTTGAATGTGTACAAGTAGACACTTAAACTTGTATAAACTTGAACAAGTAGACGCATGCGTCTGACGTGACATAATACATATAGGACACAAATTGTCATGTACGCTTGTCGATTTGTTCAGTTTTACGCAAGTTAAACAGTCTACACGTGCATAATCAAAAATAAAAAACATAAATATCAATTGAAGCTAAATTAAAAAACACATTTATGTATTATGTCATATTAAAAATTAATTCATGTAATATTACATCACCATCCTAGATCAAAGAACAATTAAAAAAACAGTAAAAACTAAAAGTATATGTCTAGTGGATAAATAAATAAATAAAAAATGTGTGGTTGAGAATACAAATATCTACTCAAATGGTCCATTATTGGGATTCCTTTTGGATAGAACATTTTGGTAAAAATTTACGAGTATCAGATATTTATATCAAATCAATTTACATGATTAAGTTATATAATAAAGTAAAAATGTATCTTAATTGATCATTGATTAAGTAAGTGAACTCTATAATCCAACATATAACATGCATATATTAGTTTGATAGAAATTATTTAGAAATTTCGATAAATTGTCATGATTTATCCTCAAATTTCACCTACACATTTTTGTTTTAAAAAATTGTCCAAATTAGTTCAAACAACTCCGAGTTTAATGTTTATTCTTATAATATCAATTTCAATAATTTTCAGTTGTTAAATTCAATTCAAGTATACAAAAATCAATAAACTGATCATCACTTTATCGTTTTTCAAGAATCAAGTTAATCAACAAAATCGAACAATATATAGTATTCTCTATTTTTCCATCCTCTTCTTGTTTCTAATTTTTTTTAATTAATCATTCGATATTTAAAATTTATTGATTGAATTAATTTAAATTTACATCTGATAAAATTAAAAGAGTAAAGTGCATTCTATAAAAAAAGTTCAAAATTTGTACACTAAAAATAGTTCGAGGTGTCCCTTAATTATAGTGGTGGTATCATTTTTATCTTTGTTTTATTTATATGTTGCAAAAATTGGCATGATATACCCTTATAATAAAAGTCGATATATTACAAGTTATGGTTCGAGTCTACATAGAAAGCATGATATAAATCAGAAATGGTTTGTGGTAACTAAATAAGACATATATATTGAATTAATATAGAGTTAACTCAGATGTTAATTTTTTTTTCTTTTGTAGCTTTGAATCAAGAGATGTCACGAGTGAAACCGAATAAACAAAGAGAGAAAGGTATTACGAGTGAAATAAAATAAATAAAGAAAAGGTACATAAAAAAAAATGAGGTATCGTTAATGAAAGTTCGTAATTAATCATATGACAATATAATATAAAATTATATCGATTTGTTATGACTTGTAGACACCGTTTATTATTATTATTTTGCTTTTATAGCTTTAGAATTTTAAAAGAGGGGTATCATGAATAAAATAAAATAATAAAAAAGAGTTAGAAAGAAAATAGGTATTTTAAACTTAAAAGGGTCATTTTCCCACATATACCAAGAAGGGAAAATTATATATAATAGCAAACTATTAATTCAAATTAAATGCTATAAATATAGTTTGATTTAATTGTACCTCATAGCAAACTGTTGCTATTTCACCTCTCTCCTGGTGAATCTCGCTCGCCACTCTCGTTCTCTCCCTCGCCTCTCTCATTTTTTATACAAACGCAAGTGTATAAAGTGCGTTTGTGTTTGTATAAAGCGAGAGAAAATTGTATATACA
>NW_006239095.1:1129500-1142265 GCF_000226075.1 Solanum tuberosum | reverse complement strand
ATCTCGCTCTTTGATCTCGCTCTCTCACTTTATACAAAAACGCAAATGTGTGAAAATTGTATATATATATATTTTTTTATTATTTTTTTTTTTATTTTTTTTTCGTTCCCCTCTCTCCCCTCTTCCAGATCTCGCTCGCCACTCTCCCAGATCTCGCTCGCTCGCCTCTCTCACTTTATACAATTGATCTTTTTGTATATGTATACCAAAACAGATTATACAATTGTTTTTGTATATGTATAGCGAATTATACATATATATGTTTGCTATGGAGCGCAATTATGCAAACTTTGATATAGCATACAAATATGAATTTTGTGTTTGCTATATGTGAAAATTGCTCTATCAAGAAACTAGACGCAATGTTTAAATAGTAGCACAAAATATCCTTTTTACAAATAACCATTCCGCACTTATTCATTAGGCCCATTTAAAAAATAATTGTAATATTTATCTTCTACAAAATCTGGCCATAATTCTAATATAGTAGACATTGATTATATATGGAATTCTATATACATTGTTATAACTAAGTTCTTATGATTTAGGCATAATACATAAATATGAATCTTAATTTGACTTCAGCTGACAACTATGACCTTTAACTTTGAATGTGCACAAGTAGACACTTAAACTTGTATAAGATTGAACAAGTAGACACACATGTCATATGTGGCATAATACACGTAGGATGCAAAATTGTCATGTAGGACGAATGTGTCTATTTGTTCAATTTTATACAAGTTTAAGTGTTTACTTGTGCGCACCTAAAGTTAAAGGTCATAGTTGCCAGCTGGAGTCAAGTTTAAGTGTTTATGTTTTTTAAATTTTTGGGTGTGCATAAGTAGACACTTAAACTTGTATAAAATTGAACAAGTAGACACATGTGTTCTACATGGTATAACACGTGTAAGACGCCATATAAGATGTTGCATAGGATGTGAATTGACACATAGGACGTCAAGTAGGACACATATGTCTACTTGTTCAACTCTTTATAAGTTTAAGTGTCTATTTGTGCACATCCAAAATTGGAGGACATAGATGTCAAATGAAGTTAAGTTAAATGACACGTTTATGTATTCTCCCTATATTTTAAATAGTTAACTTATTTAACACATTTTTTCAAACTTTGAATTGAAAGTGTATAATAGAAATATTTTAGGTCAATACTTTATCATGTGTTTAAATTCTCAATTGGAATAGAGTTCTAATCTGAACATCTAAATGAAATTTATTAGTAAGTTAATTAAGTCATAATACTTTACCCCATATATTCGACCATAGCATCTTTTCTTTTTCTTAATTAAGTATATATTTATGGCATCTCTTTTTGTTTCAAGAATAAAATATAATTAAATTCATTTCAAAAATAGAATATAATTAAAGAATGTGACATATTTTATTTTATTTTTTGCAATTGATTTGTCTCGAAACTCATGGATGAGAGCAATGGCACTAGGAGGTTTGTCGATATGTATTTCAACGATGAGATCGAATTAATTTCTAAATGAATTTGTTACGTCGACTTGTGGGAGAGATTATGCGTAATAGAATAATAATAATATCGCGATTGAACTTTTATTTTTACAAGTATTACAAAACCACAATATCACTATGAAAAAAACATGAATTAGCAACTAATAACTTTTGTCGCTAAACAGTAAAAAAAATTTATCGCTAATTCTATTTAACAAAGAATTACTGTCCAAACATCCTAGTAACATGTATGGTTTTTGAGCTAGTTTTGGATATGTCATAGATAATTTTGATTTCAATAAGTTTAATCATCAAATGATCAATAAAAATTTTAAATGATTTTTTATATATAGTAAAATATACATGTATACAACAAATGATCAACAAAGTATACTAATTATTATCCCTAGAGCAATACAAACAAGAAGAAGAAAAAAGAGCTAATTAATTTGTTGTTCTAAAAGCTATAGTTCTTGATGGAATTTTTTTCAAGAGAGACTTGAAACAACAGTAAAGTTGGTAGTTTTTGTATGACCTATATAGGTCATGGATTCTCGAGTCGTTGATGCTTGCATCAACATAACACCTCCGCCCCCCCCCCCCCCTTAGGATGCGGCATTTCCTCTGCGCCAGACTAGCGTGAATGCAGGATGCTTCGTGCATTGGACTAATGAAATCTTCTATTATATCGCGTCTACAAGAAAATGTTCACTCCTATAAGGATTTGGGCATGGAGGATTAGGAACTTCAACAATTTCTTCAAGCATTAAGACAACTTTTTTCATTGTAGGTCTCAATGAAGGATCTTCTTGAATACACCAAATAGCAACCATTATAAATTTTTCTAATTTTTTTCTATCACTCATTGCATCTAAATCATTTTCAATAAGTTCATATATTGTGCCTTCTTGGTAACAATCATAAACCCAGTAAGTCAAAATTGCCTTGTCTTCACCAACTTCATAGTCCACATTTCTCCTACAACAAATGATTTCAAGGAGTAAAACACCAAAGCTATACACATCTACTTTCAATGTGATTGGCATGTTTCGAAACCATTCAGGAGCAACGTATCCTTTTGTCCCTCTTATCGCTGTTTGAGTCTCGGATTGATCCATTCTCAACAACTTTGCTAGTCCAAAATCTGATATCCTTGGCTCAAATTGATCATCAAGAAGTATGTTCTGAGGTTTGATGTCACAATGAATGATTTGTGTGATACACTCGTCGTGCAAATACAATAGCCCTCTTGCTATCCCAAGTGCCACTTGAGTCCTTTGGTTCCATGTCAATTTTACATCATCAAAAAGGAAACTTGCTAATGAACCATTGTTCAAGAACTCATATACAAGCAATCTATGAGGACCTTCATCACAAAATCCGATTAAACGGACTAAATTCTTGTGATGAGTTTGTCCTATCACATTAACTTCAGTCTTGAATTCCTTATCCCTGTCTTGTACTATCCGATCCAATTTCTTGACAGCCACCGCAATAGGATTACCAATATCAACTACACCTTTGTAGACAATCCCAAATGCCCCTCGTCCACGTTCTTCCTTGAACCCTTCCGTGGCTTTTGATAGATCTTTGTAAGAAAAGTACCTTAATGTTTGATCCATAGAACTTCCATTTCGATCAAACGTTAGTCTTTTGTTACGATAAACTAGTAAAAACCCGAGTGAAAGTACTCCAAGAAGTAAACAGTTATCAAAAACAGAACTTCCTAAGAACACAGACACAACAAGTATGATAGTTTCTTGATTCTTGTTTTTAGGCTTTGAAGAGTTAGTATTTTCTCGAAAATTACCTTTCCTTCGTTTGATAAATGCTTTTGAATTCACTCTGTTATCTACTCTGCCATTTGAAAGTGGTAGTTTTTTCTTCCAACAACTATTTTCACGAATAATCGAAACAGCACACATACAATCATTCAAACAAGCATTCTTACATTCCTCTTCATCTAAAGACTGAAGAAGCTCATAATCACTCGTAGGCCAATCGATGTTTGTTATAGTTTCCATCTCAACCTGACTTCCCGCATCTTCTTGATTGTCACCACAATCCTGCACGTAGTCCGGTATGCATCCTTTGTAGTCATCCTCTGGATCAACTAGTGAAAACGCCCGCGGACATTGACAATCTGGTCTTTTATCTATACTTAGTCTACAAATTCTGTTATATCCACAAACACCACTACCTTTCTCTGAAGGCAAACTATAACATATATTATCAGGAACTGACCAAACAGTAGACCATACATCATTTTTCGAGTCTTTTAGACGTTGATACAGAGCAAATACGCCATCAAAATTGAGCGTAGCACGATGATAAAACCGTGCTGATGATCCAATTTCACCTTGTGAAAGAACAAACTCTTGGCTGTTATTCACTAACAGGAAAATATGCCCTGATTCATTGAACTTTAACTCATAATTCGATGCATTCAACTGATCGATGCTTCGAATCAAGAAAAAATTCTCATTTATATACTCACTTGGTAAGTTCATACTAGCAATTCCAATATTCCCATTTTGAAACATCCTAAACAAGAATTTGAAAAATTTGACTTAGATCGACGAGATGAAATCTTGAATCCTTCTCTAAATTCTTGAGTTGGCATGATTGTGTCTTTACTATGATTGAAACTTTGCCATAAACTATCAGAATCTTTGTTTACAAGCACGAAATTACCGGTATCTTTCATAGTACTATACCAATCAAAGGATCAGAAATCGATGCCTCGTCTTGCTGTGGACTAGTAAGGACTAGTCCGCGATCAGCAAGAAGCTCGATTCTTGATCCTTTAGGACATGGATTGTCACCATTTGCATACCATATTATTGTTTTTTTGGGTATTTTGTTGTACCATATTGATACTAGGAATTGATTTTCATTCCCTAGTTGTTGGAATCCAAATGCAAAATCTTCATTTGGAGAAATCCATGGAGATGTTTGATCATCACCAGCAATGAGTGATGATCCAATTTTCACATCATTTTTAGTTTGGGACAATGAAAATTTTGGACTAAAAATCAACAAGTTTAGTAAGAAATGAAAAGGTAATAAACTCACTTTGGACATTTTGTTGTGTTTTGAGATTGCATAAGTAACTACTTTAAATAGAGTTCGTTTGGATTAGCTGATCGTAAATAGTTCATAAGCTTTAAGTGTTGTCAAATAGACACATTCGTTATACATGACGTCCCACGTGACAATTTTATGTCCTGCATGTATTATGTCGCGTAGGACACATATGTCTACTTGTTCAACTTTATACAAGTTTAAGTGTATACTTGTGCATATCTAAAGTTGGAGGGCATAGATGTCAAGTTAAAGGGGATATTTATGTATTATGCCTAATCTTTTTATGAAACGCGTAACTGTTTAATAGCAGTTTCAACACTTCTATCCCGCACACCTAGAAGTGTTTTGATGTTTTAATCAGCTAATTCAAACAAACTCTAAATGTCTAGATATGATAAAAATAATGTTTATAAGCTTATTGACCGATTTATAAGCTTAGTTAAACACATTTTATAGTCTTTTAATGGAATTTTGGTTTGTTATTGAAGTCACAAGTGGAATTCAATAATTGGAAGTCAATACTTTTACACTATTATTAAATGATGATTGGTAGTTTTGAATTTTAATTAAGAACCAAAATCTTGAATGACAACCTAGGAATTTCCAATCTAGAAGGAACTTAATTAACAGAAAAATATCATGGCCATCCACTTGTTTTATTAAGACTATTGTTTAGTAAACGATTCTCTTTTTATTTCTCTAGCAACTTATGAACTTTTAGATCATGGTTTAAAGATTATGAGCAAATTGATAATTTTACGTGAGATAAACGTTAATCGATAATATAATATTTTATCTGTAAAATTAGAAAATATATGAACAAAAATTAAACTCGAGAAATTCGACTTTTATTGACATTTCAAAAGAGTTCGGCAATTGCCTTGAAAAGACATATTATTCAAACTTTTTAGTCAAAAAATTCAGATAGTAGGAAAGAATAGTCAATAGATTTTTTACTGTGGATAGAAACATATAAATTAACTATTTGGTTTCTGAAACACATTGGTCCGACTAATTTGGATTTACACTACATATAGGATATACTTGAAGGAGAAGCGCTCTATATTAAGAATTTCACCCTGAACTCGAGATCTTCAGTAAAGATTGGAGTTGTCTACCCCCCCCCCCCCCCCCCCCCCAAAAAAAAGTTCAAACTTGTTGGCCCACTGGGGTTGAGGCAACTAACCAATGAGAGATTTCTCGGTTACAACAACAACAACAAAAATATACCCCGTGTACCCCACAAGTGGGGTTCGGAATAAGTGAGGTGTATGCAGGCTTAACCCTACCTTGTGATGGTAGATAGACTGTTCCCAGGAGATTTCTCCGTTATTTAAAACAAATGCCCCAAAAACCATTTGTTAATGTCTCAATTACAATTTCTTCACTAGTAAATGAATATGGAAATGTGAAGAGTCGCACTTGGTGACATTTTTGAAGAGTCTGAGCAATACAGATCATTAGTACTATCAAAGAAAATTCAACATAAAAAGAAAGTAATACAACTAGACCACTTGAAAGTACTATACATAGGAGGAAATCGCCCGTAAATGAGGCTTATGATGTTAAATAGTTATGCTAAAATTACATGAACATGGTGGCATTGTCACTTCAACAGATCCTTCAAGCATTTGACAGACCTTCCTCATAGTAGGCCTCGTTAACGGATCCTCCTGAACGCACCAAATACCAACCATCACGAACCTCTCGAGCTGCTTCTTGTCATTCAAGGCCTCGATATCACTTCTCACCAAAGCTTCCAAGTTCCCTTCTTGAAAACAATCAACAACCCAATCCACAAGAATCGCCTCTGGTCCATAGCTTTCCTCATTCTCCAAACATTTCCGACAACTGATGATCTCTAGTAGCAGTATACCAAAGCTGTAAACGTCCACCTTAACTGTGACAGGACTATGTCTGAACCACTCTGGAGCAACATAACCTCTTGTTCCTCTAACATTAGTATCCGTTCGACTCTGGTTGATCATCAACAGTTTAGACAATCCAAAATCTGATATTCGAGCAACGTGATAGTCATCAAGGAGAATGTTCTGAGGCTTTATATCACAATGGATAATCTGTGTACTGCATTCTTCGTGGAGGTATGCAAGTCCCCTTGCAATCCCCATCGCGATACTTGTCCTCTGACTCCAAGTAGGTTTCAGATCACCAAAAATGAAACTTGCAAGAGTGCCATTACTCATATACTCGTAAACCAACAAACGATGAGGTCCCTCGTTACAATATCCAATCAGGCGAACCAAATTCTTGTGATGAGTCTTACTAATCACATTTACTTCAGTCATGAAATCTTTCTCTGCCTCATGAGCAACTCTATCCAGCTTCTTTATAGCGACTACGTTTCTTGAACCGATAGACATTACCCCTTTATAAACAATCCCAAATGCACCCCTGCCTAGCTCTTCCTTGAACTCTTTCGTGGCTACTACAAGATCTTTATACGTAAAACTATGACAGACAGAGTCCGTCACGTGACTTGTAGGGCGAAATGTGTTCATTTTCTTTTTATAAATGTGGAAGAATCCCCAACAGAATACACCAATGAACAGAACATTTACCAATATAGAGCTACCTAAGAGCGAGGACGCCAAAATTGCCCAAATCCGCCAACTCTGCTTTTGATGAGATCCCGGAATTGGAAGGCCAGGACTTGGAGGACTTAGAGGCCTTCGAACACCATCGTTCCTTATTTTCATAAAAGCTTTCGAATTCAGACTGGTGTCTATTCTCCCATTTGACAAGGGCAGTTTCTTTTTCCAGCAACTATTGCTTCTATGAATGGCTACAGCACAAAAACAATCATTCAAACAAGCATTTTGGCAGTCCTGTTCAGTTGAAGGACTAATTTGCTGAAAATCTGATTTCGGCCAATCAGTGTCACGAATCGTGATAAAACTGTATAAATCATCAGGTGAACCCCTCCCAACTTCATCACAGCTTATAGAAAAATCTGGTTTGCAGTCACCATAAGCATCGCTCGGATCAACCAAAGAATATCCTTTAGGACAGTTACAAACTGGTCTGTTGTTTGTATCAAGACTGCATACATTGTTGTAGCCACAAGAACCAGGTCCATTGTCTCCATCAATTTTGATGCATATATTATCCGGTTGAGACCACAGAATATTCCAGCCACTGCTATTGAAAATCCTTGAATGATAATAATGACTAAGAACTCCATCAAAGTTAAGTGTCACACGATGATAATTGTCCGAAGCTGAAGGATTGGATCGCGGAGTAAGAATTTGTGTTTCATTGTTTCGCTTCAATACATACAGCACGCCATTCTCTCCAAACACCAACTTATCCCCAGAATTGATTGCATTTGTTGGATCAGAAGTTTGAGTGTTATAGTACTCATCATCATAATCCTTATTGGAAGGCACACTTTGTGTAACAAGTACCAAATTTCCATTATCAAGCATCCGAAGATAAAATCTACCTGTCAAGACATAATATAATTAAATCATACTCTCAGCTCTAACAGTTGACATCTATGTGTTAAGACATACCAATAACAACCACGCTTCAATTCCAAACAATTTGGAGTTAGCTGTATGAATCCTCACTAACCATGTTTCTCCATATATAGGCATAACACATAAACATATCATTTAACTTGGCTTCAACTGACATCTATGCTCTCTAACTTTGATTGTGCACAAGTAGACACTTAAAACTTGTATAAAACTAAACAAACAGACACATTCGTCCTATCTGACATCCTACATGACAATTGTGTGTCCTACGTAACATCCTCGAAAGCATAGGACCTAAAGAAAAAAACACTACCATGACTAGAACTAGTCAATTATTGATGAATCCTCATAATCTACTAGACTACTACTCTTATTTCTAACTCACCATTAACTTCTTCTTTTGAAAAAAAAAATCCAACAACAAAACGGCTTCCACAACTCCAAAAAAAAGAGAGATTACATCTATCATGTTAGAGACATAACATAATCAAACAACCAAATGTTGGGTTTTGCAAGGTGTGAATGGAAAATAAAAAGAGAAAATGAAAAGTGGAAGAACCAATGAAAGTGGGGGAACCAATTTTGGAGGGAAAATGAAAAATCATTGCAAAAGTGCAAATGAAAGGTCATTTTTACCATATTGGTAGAAGAAAGGAAATTGTTGTCCTTATATTAGGAAACACTTCCTTTAGTTCTTAAAGGGTTAAGAAGAAGGTCGCCCCCTCGCGCCGTCGTCATCGCTCGGCCTCGGCTTCGGATTTGGATTTGGCAAATGAATTGATTGATAATATTTTTGGACAAAATTTATTTAATCAATCTTGTTAAATCATTTCATTTCTCTTATAAATTAATTCATAATGTTAATTAAATAACAGAATTAATTTGGTGCAACTGAATTTATTTGAAATTCACGTGTAACAGTAATCCTTCCAAAAATTTGTTACTTTTCCCAAACGGTAATCCTTTCGAAAAGTCGTTACTTTTCCCAAAGGACACAATGTTCTGGAAAAAACGGGTCTGAACAGATTTTTCTGAACAGACATGTTCCTTGCTGCAAATGGCTATAAATAAAAGGTCTTTTTCGTTTTTTCAAACACTGAAAAATTTTCCTCTCTGCATACATTTTCTTACATAAATAAAATTGTCGATCGACTAAGTCTGTGTGTGCTCTTGTTGCTGTTCTTGCGTTCACTGAAGTTTGAGGTACCGCTACTTCTTTAACAGGTTAATCCGTTTTATCTTGGGAGGAATTAATTTGCAACCTCGGGTACAGTGAGGGGATTAAATTTCTTAAGGAAACACAGTGGTTTCTATGGACTCGGATTAAAAATCATTCTGTCTATTTCATCTTTTTTCTGTTTCTGTATTATTGACTAACCTGATATGAGATAACAATCTTAAGAAATTTAATAGTTTCTGTATTTGAGGTTTCTGGAGATTAAAACCTTTATGGTTTTTTACTCTGTTTGAATTTTTAAAATTCAATCGGTTAATGATTAAAAGAACATAAAAACTTTATCGTTAAATCAGAAACAGTCTGTGTAAGGATTTATTCTTTACTGGTAGTATTTCACATACTAAACTGTCTGCCATTTGTGACAGAAAAATGACTAATTCAAGTCAAGTAAATGCTGGAACAGTAAGTGCTGCAACAACATCGGTTGCACACAATCGTTCAAATGCTGCCCTAGCACCGGCTGAGAAACCTGCAAAGTTTTCTGTAGTCGACTTCAAGAGATGTAGCAAAAGATGTTTTTCTATCTAACTACGTTGAGTCTGCAGAGGTTCATTAATGAGAACGTTCCTGTTATGTCGGATGAAATTTCGCCTGAAGAACAATTCTTGGTAACAGAAGCATGGACACATTCTGATTTTTTGTGTAAAAATTATATTCTGAGTGGCCTGCAGGATAATCTGTACAATGTGTACAGTAATGTGAAAACCTCAAAAGAACTCTGGGATGCTTTAGAAAAGAAGTACAAAACAGAGGATGCCGGAATGAAGAAGTTTATTGTGGCAAAGTTTCTGGACTATAAGATGATAGACAGTAAGACCGTCGTCACCCAAGTTCAAGAATTACTGGTCATAATCCATGATCTCCTTGCTGAAGGTATAAATTTATTTAATACCTATGTTGGAAATATTAAGTTTATTCTTAATACTCACATAATCTTTAATGTAGGATTGGTTGTGAATGATGCTTTTCAAGTGGCAGCAATTATTGAGAAGTTACCTCCATTGTGGAAGGACTTCAAAAACTACTTGAAACATAAATGCAAGGAGATGACTGTTGAAGATCTCATGGTAAGGCTGAGAATCGAAGAGGACAACAAGGCCGCAGAAAAGAGGTCACGTGGTAATTCAGCAATATCTGGAGTAAATATTGTTGAAGAAGATCCCACAAAATCAAAGAAAAGAAAGAAAACATCTGGTCCAAAGAGCAATCCTCCTAAGAAGAAATTCAATGGAAGCTGCTTCAACTGTGGCAAACGTGGTCATAAGTCTACTGAATGTAGGGGTCCTAAGAAGGACAAAAAGAAGGATCAAGCAAATTTGGCTGAATCCAAAGAAGAGATGGACGATCTTTATGCAATGCTTTCAGAATGCAACTTGGTTGGAAATCCAAGAGAATGGTGGATAGATTCTGGTGCCTCATGCCATGTTTGTGCCAACAAAGAATTATTTTCATCATATACTCCAGCACCTACAGACGAGAAGTTGTTTATGGCAAATTCCGTTGTTGCAAAGGTGAAAGGAGCTGGCAAGATCCACCTAAAGATGACATCAGGCAAGGTGGTGACTTTGAACAGGGTCTCGTATGTTCCGGAATTGCGAAAGAACCTAGTTTCTATACCAGTTCTGACTAAGAATGGATTCAAATGTGTATTTGTTTCTGATAAAGTTGTAGTAAGTAAGAATGAGATGTATGTAGGAAAAGGTTACCTCACTGAGGGCCTTTTTAAACTCAATGTAATTGCAGTTGATATGAATAAAGATTCTGCTTCTTCTTACTTGCTTGAGTCTAAATGTTTATGGCATGAACGTTTGGGACACGTTAATAACAAAACCTTGCGAAAACTGATTAACTTAAATGTTTTGCCTAAATTTGAGTGCAATAAATCAAAATGTCAAGTTTGCGTTGAATCTAAGTATGCTAAGCATCCTTATAAATCTGTTGCAAGGAATTCATATCCCTTAGAACTGATTCACACTGACATTTGTGACATGAAGTCAACACCAACACGTGGTGGGAAAAAGTATTTCATAACTTTTATTGACGATTGCACTAGATATTGTTATGTCTATTTGCTAAATGGTAAGGATGAAGCAATAGATGCATTTAGGCAATATAAAACTGAAGTTGAAAATCAGTTGGATAGAAAGATCAAAATGATCAGAAGTGATAGAGATGGAGAACATGAATCTCCATTTGCATAAATATGTTTGGAAAATGGAATAATCCAGGAAACTACTGCTCCTTACTCTCCACAATCTAATGGAATTGCAGAAAGAAAAAATCGAACTTTAAAGGAAATGATGAATGCCTTACTTATAAGTTCAGGTTTACCACAAAACTTGTGGGGGGAGGCTATCCTTACAGCAAATCGAATACTCAATAGAGTGCCTCATACGAAGACACATGTTATTCCATATGAGAAATGGAAAGGTAGAAAACCCAACTTGAAATATTTCAAAGTGTGAGGGTGTCTTGCCAAGGTCCAGGTTCCTATATCTAAGAGGGTGAAAATAAGGCCTAAGACTGTGGATTGTGTATTCATTGGATATGCCACAAATAGTAAGGCATGTCAATTTTTGGTTCATAAGTCCGAACATCCGGATATTCATGATAATACGGTAATGGAATCAGATAATGCTGAATTTTTTGAACATATCTATCCGTATAAAACTAGACTTGAGTCATTTAGTGGGGGGTCTAAACAACCTCGAAAAGAACCAAAAGAGAATGAAACCAATGAAGAGAGTCCAAGGCGCAGTAAACGTCAAAGGACAGCTACTTCATTTGGATCTGGTTTTGTAACATTCCTTCTTGAAAGTGAGCCTCAAACATTCAAGGAAGCGATGTTGTCTAGCGACTCAACCTCTTGGAAGGAGGCTGTCAATAGTGAGATTGAATCAATCTTAAGAAATCATATCTGGGAGTTGGTTGATCTTTCTCCAGGGAACAAACCCTTGGGTGCAAAATGGATCTTCAAAAAGAAGATGAAAGATGATGGAACTATTGACAAATATAAAGCAAGACTTGTTGTCAAAGGCTTTAGACAGAAAGAAGGTCTTGATTATTTTGACACATACTCGCCAGTGACTAGGATTACATCAATTCGGATATTAATTGCCCTAGTTGCAGTATATGGTCTTGAAATCCATCAAACGGATGTGAAAACCGCATTCTTAAATAGAGAGCTGGAGGAAGAAATCTACATGGAATAACCTGAGGGCTTCGTAGTTCCCGGCAAAGAAAAGAAAGTATGAAAACTTGTTAAGTCACTTTATGAACTAAAACAAGCACCAAAACAATGGCATGCAAAGTTTGATCAAACCATGTTGTCAAATGGATTTAAGATCAATGAGTGTGATAAATGTGTTTACATTAAAGACACTACAAATCAAGAAGTCATTGTATGTCTGTATGTGGATGACATGCTGATAATGAGCAAAGACATTGCCAATATAAAAGCTA
>NW_006239095.1:1098421-1127505 GCF_000226075.1 Solanum tuberosum | reverse complement strand
GGTTAACTAACAGAATTAATTTGGCGCAACTGAATTTATTTGAAATTCACGTGTAACGGTAATCCTTCCAAAAATTCGTTACTTTTCCCAAACAGTAATCCTTCCGAAAAGTCGTTACTTTTCCCAAAGGACAAACGGTTTTCCTTCCGAAAAATCGTTACTTTTCCCAAAGGACACAATGTTCTGGAAAAAATGGGTCTGAACAGATTTTTCTGAATAGACGCGTTCCTTGCTGCAAATGGCTATAAATAAGAGGTCTTTCTCATTTTTTCAAACACTGAAAATTTTTCCTCTCTGCATACATTTTCTTACATAAATAAAATTGTCGATCGACTGAGTCTGTGTGTGCTCTTGTTGCTGTTCTTGCGTTCGCTGAAGTTATTGAAATTTGAGGTACCGCTACTTCTTTAACAGATTAATCCGTTTTATCTTGAGAGGAATTAATCTGCAACCTCGGGTACAGTGAGGGGATTAAATTTATTAAGGAAACACAGTGGTTTCTGTGGACTCGGATTAAAAATCATTCTGTCTATTTCATCTTTTTTCTGTTTCTGTATTATTGACTAACCTGAATACAGGAGATAACACCAAATGAGTTGGTTACACAATTCAACGCGTACCTTGAGTGAAACATAAACTAATCAAAAAATCAAATGTTGGTCACACAATTCAACGCGTACGTACCTTGAGTGAACTTAGTTTGTTTCTTCATGTATAGGCATAACACATAAATATGTCATTTAACTCGACTTCAACGAACATCTATAGCCTCTAACTTTGACTGTGCACTAGTCGACACTAAAACTCATATCAAATTAAGCAAACAGACACATTCGTCCTACGTGACATCGAACATGGCAATTGTGTGTCCTATGTGGTGTCCTAAAAAGCATAGGACCTAAAGAAATAATGCACCACCATGACTAGAACTAGTCAATTATTGATGAATCTTCATAATCTACTTTTTTTTTTAAATGATTCCAACAACAAAAAAAAAGGGAGAATACATATATCATGTTAGAAACATAACATAATCAAACAATCAGATGAGTTGGTCACACAATTCAAATGCATACATACCTTGAGTGAAATTAGCTTGTGACTTTTGAGAAACAAGGAAGCTTCCTCTTTCCAATGTTTGATTTGGCAACAAAGTATTAGTTGGATTTCTAAAACTTTCCCATAATGGATCACTAGAATCACTTCCCATTACAACAAAATTCCCATTATCATTCATCAATCCATAATCAATATTACCAATGAAAACCAAATCACTTCTCCAAAGAAAATTCCCTTGAGGATCACTAAGTATTAAACCACTTTGAGAATCAAGATTCAATCTTGATCCTTGTGGCACTAAATCACTTATATTAGCATGCCAAACTATAGTTTTTTCTTGAATTTTTGCATACCATATACAAAGCAAGAACTCATTTTTATTTTCTTGAATTTTTTTGAAACCAAATGCAAAATCACCAGATGGTGAAAGCCATGGGGTACTTTCATTTGTTGCACTAATAGAACTACTAGTAGCTATTCTACCATTATTTTGAGCTAAGTTGTGTGATGGAAAGAAAAAAAGAAGAATTATTACAAGAAAAAAAGAAATATAATTAGACATTGCAAGAGAAAATATGATTTGTTTGAACAAATCAAGAACATAAAATTAATTTGTGTTTTGTTAATATGTGGTGTGAATTTTATGATGAACTATATGAAGACTTCAGAGTCAACTTCTATTAAATAACAAAAATGGTCCCTTATATTTAGCTGTAGGTTTAAAATAGACCCTTAGCTATATTTTTTATTAGTTTAGTCCCTTAAGTTTGACAAAAATGAGCATTTTTAGTCTTTGTTGAATATTTAAAGAGATTCTTTTCGTTAGGTTTTGATGGGAAGAGGAAAAAAAAAGGAAAGTTTCGTGGCTGCTCTACTCCTCTGTGATGCGGTTTCAGAAAAGACTTTTTGTATAGTCCTTCTTTCATGTCAAGCGTTCCACATGGTCAAGGAAGCATCGATTTTTAATCTGATCATTATGACTTGATCTTTCGGAAGTTAGTGTGTCAATTAGCTAGAGTCAGCGAATGAAGAATGTAAATGAATGGTGTGTAGGCGTTTACCATGTTCCATTATAAAGTAATTTTTTTTTTTATTCAAATGGACATGCTAAGTCCTTTTTTTCCTCCTTTTATTAGAACGTAACAGGAAAAAATTCTATAAATATTCTATGAAGACTAAAAGTGCTCATTTTTACCATATTTAAAGGACCAAACTAGTACAAGGGACCATTTATGATATTTTCTCCCCCTTAATACACTCCAACTAATGATGGACACAAACATCAAACTTAAATGGAAAAAGTAGATGTTGACTTTGATTTTGAAATTTCTATTTTCACTTCGAAAACAAAAATAATTTTAATACATAAATATGTTATTTAATTTGATATCATTTCACATTTATGTTATTTAATTTTTGGTGTGCACAAACAGACACTTAAACTTGTATAAAGTTGAACAAATAAATACATGAGTCTTATATGACATAATACACTTAGGACACCATGTAGTACACAAATTACCATGTATGATGTCATGCAAGACGTGTGTGTCTATTTGTTAAATTTTATACGAGTTTAAGTGTCTACTTGTGCACCCCTAAAGTTGAAGGACATAAAATAAAACCAAGTTAAAGGGCATATTTATATATTATTTGTTTTCCCATATTCATAATGAAACATGGACAAATGCCTAATTGTGTTTGATCATGAAATAAATAAGAGTTGTTTTTAAAAAATTTATGAGTAATTTGGAGTGAAAATAACTTTTTGTCATTTTTGGAATTTTCAAAAAAAAAAAGTGAAAACAATTTTCTGTTGTTTTTGAAATTCTGGAAAAAAAATTATAAAGTGAAAGAAGAATTTTTCATAAGTTTATGCCCAAATATATTCGAAGTTGAACTCCACAAAAAGAAAGCTAAAAGAATTCCATGACCAAAACCTAATTTGTAGGGAGTGCTTCGCGTCCTGAATGAAGCCCTACGAAGCACAAATAATAAATAGTTGAACTCTAATACAAATATCAAATATAAAAAACAGCTAATTTGTAGCGTGGATTTTAGATTAACTATGGAAAAGGAAGTGATCGAGCGATGACAACTAGAAGGTATGCTTGGAAGCTGTCATCCTTTGAAGAAAGCTAGAGTAATAGCTCACTAGTCTAGAGCTCCATGGCATCGAAAATGTATCAGGCTCAAGTGATTTACCGAAGCAACGAAACCTTTAGTTATATTTATATGAATAGATTGATCCTTTTGAGTTTGACAAATGTTTAAAGAAATTCTTTTTGTTATATTTATAGTCTATTTGCACGATAAAGGTGTGATTCGATGATTGAAATTTGTTTAACCTGAAAAAAAAAATGAAATCTGAAAAATGGAGAATTTTGTCGGGAACATTTTACCTCTAAGTAGATTGTTAATCTAGATTAGTCGAGCAAGTGAGATATGATAATGGAGAATTTCCTATCTAAACTATCACCCAGTGGTTAGCGAAACACACCTACACAACAACTAAATCAAATGTTTGTCTACAAACGCTTCTAGGCGTGTGAGGCCATAAAATTTTCGTTCACACACATATATATGATCATAAACTCTTCCTTTCCTAGTCAGAAATATCGACATCATGGTTGAGACAAAATCACGATTAAAAAGATGAAGAAGATGTTGAATGTTGTGGTTAGAAATAAATTAATTTATACGATGGTAATTTCAACCTTTAATCTTAACTTTTAAACTAATATTAATTTATTCCTATTATGTTGCGGTAATTTATATGACTATAATTTCAACCTTTAATCTTAGCTATTAAACTAATTTTAATTTATTTAGTTTTGTCACAATGAAATTATTTTTGAACATCACAAAAAAAATTAAATAAAAAAAGAGAGTTTAGTACACACTCCATTAGAAATTAATCAAGATGTGTCTAACTAAGCATGGAATGATAATTCACGTAGAAAACTCACTCTTAATTCAGGTGGGAAACACATACTCTCAAGTCTCAATTGTTCAACTATGAAACTCACAAGATTATGATAATTTAAATGTATTTTTGATCCTTTCCTAAAAAATTAACTATTTTTCCATTTGAAAATATTCAGCTATTCTCACGAATATTTTGATTGAAACGATAAAAAGAAAAAATATTCAATAACTATTTTCAATATTTCAATAAAACCTGCTTCCACTATGTGTTTTCCCTGTAAGCTGATTCAGTGAAAATGACGCATGAAAAGCATATTTTATATGCAACATTTCCCATTAAAATTTGTGGTAGAAAAAGAAATTGCACATGTTCTCAAATGCTCATTACGTAAATAAGTTAACCATCTACTTTATTTCACCATTTTCAACTAATACATAGTAGTTTTCTGTAACATCCGACAATTTGAAATAGCTATGAAGAGGCTTAGAATTGAAATTAGTCATTTTTGGGAGGAATTTAAAAATCTGGAAATTTGGTTAAGTGTGGGAAAAAGTGAGTTTTTGGCCAACTTTGAACAGTAATAACTCCTAGATCAGGATGATATAGTAGTAGTTCCAGTTATTATTGCGAAGCTTGTGGAATAATCTTTCCAACGCCACCGATTTTGCTTGATTCCGAGTTCGTATGAGCGAGTTATGCCCTTTGAAAGTTGGGCAGTTGGCAGGGAATCCGTCCGGAAATTTTAAGGGCATTTTGGTCTTTTCCCTAGCTATTTCTTTTGGTTATATATTAGTGTTAGGCTGATTTTTGGATCATTTTTGTCCCATTTTAAAAGAGTGAGAGTGAGGGTTTTGAGTGAAGAAGAGAAGAAGAGGTGGAGAAGAGGAGAAAGAGAAGATTAAGCAAAGATTTCGTCTAGATCGTTGTGGATATCGTCGGGGTGATCCCTATTAAGGTATGTGAGTTCTTAGTGATGGGTTGATCCTTTCCCCACACACCAAACTCGTTTTATTTTTGAGAAAAGATTGGTCATGTTGTTGAAGTTGTTGGGTTGTGTTGTTGGTGTTGTTGGTTTGTGCTGTTGAAGTTGTTGGTTGTGTTGTTGGAAGTTCTTGTTGGTTTAGTACATGATTTGATTGTCTTTTTGAGTTGAATCTCTTGTTTGTTGAGGGATTTTATGATCCTTAGTGTTGGAGTTGAAACCCTTGAAGTTAGGGTGGTTTAGAGATGGAGAAACAAGAGAGGAAAGTCGAATTTCGGGGAAAAAGGGGTTGGGGCGTCGCGCCAGCCAGCGCGCCCCAGCAGGGGCTCTGAAGTTTCCCCTATGGGGCGCCGCGCCTAGCAGTGCGCCCCAGCAGATCCTCTGAGCTCCAAGGGCTGGCGCCCCGCGCCTTGCAGAGCGCCAAGGACGCCAAGTTTTTCCCATTCCTTCCCCACTTTCTCATGCATGTTCCTAGGTATTATACCTATGTTTCATAGTTGTTTCCGACACTCCAAAGTACGTCTAAACATCAAGAATCCCTCCATAACATGTGATCAAACACCTTGAATTCATAATTTCAATTCAAGTGAAGTTAGTACAGATTAAACATGACTTTAATAGCATCACCACCACGAACACTTGTTTCAAAAGCTTCTTCAACTTCTTTTTGAGAGAATCCAAACCTGTGTGTGATCAAAGGTTTCACATCAATCTTTCCACTTCTAAAGAACTCAAGACACAATGGCCATGTATTCTTGTAGCGAAATATGCCGATGACGTCGACCTCCCTGAACACATTTTCCCCAGAAAATTAGTGTGAGAGTAACAAAAGTTTAATCGGGAAATACTCAGTATACTCCCATAAGTGGAGTCTGGAGAGGGTAGGGTGTACGCTGGGCTTACCTCTACCTTTGTAGAGTAGTAAGGTTGTTTCCGATATATCCCCGACTTCGTCTCGAAAAACGATCAATATGAGCAATACCAACTAGAAAATATAGAGAATTTCTAGTGCTTTCTGCTATTATTATTTTTGCTATTCTGTATAATTTCGGTCTACGACGAACTAAAATAGAGAGATATGATCAATGAGGATTCAGATAGTCGACTCTAACTTAGAAGGTTTCATATCTAACTTTCCACTTCTCAAGAACTCGAGATATACGAGGCAGTGCATTCTAAGTAAAGATATAAGCCGATGACATCGGTCTCCCTGAGCACAATTTGCCCGAAAATTAATATAATGGCAAAAAGGATACAGAAACATGCGAACCGTAAGCTTATCGTTAGTGAAGAGTAGCAAAAGATTTAGTCGGGAAAAGATCTATATAAGCCTTTGTTACTCGGACTCTCAACAAAATAGTCGTATTCGTGCCGGATCCTTAAAAATGCACTATTATGGAGGATCTGATACACACTTGGTGACATTTTTGAAGAGTCCGAGTATCATAAAGTTAGGTATAAGCAATGCTAGTAAGTTGGGAATATATTTTAATCATGCAAGTAAGTTTACTTTGGATCCTATGTTTTCTAGTAGTCTATTAGTCTGGTTTGAGATTTATATGCCAGCAAAAAACATAAAGGACTTCTAGTACTACTTATTTTTTATTTTGTATAACATTGGTATACGACAAACTTAAACAAAGCTACTTGTCATTTTATAAAATTTATACATAAATTACCATGTTTTGTCTATTATACCCCTGATAGAATAGTTAATTAATCTTGTCTAAAGTTACATCATTTTTTAATGCAAATGCAAAGTAAAAATGTGACATATAAAATGGGATGAAGGGAGTATTATTATAGCTTCATTACTCTAAAGGGGCGCTAGTGCTTAACTAATAAGATCTCAAAGGAGCTTGAAAAAACGTAAGAGACTGCTATTCTAGGTTTGCTTCGCTTCTTCAATCTCCGCCCCTTTTTTCAAAAATCAACAAACAACATTAATGAAATCTAAAAAAGCTGTTTAATCTCATTCTTTAGAATTGTCTTTCTTATATTGTGTAAACGAACTTCAATTCTAAATTGTGTACTATACTCAACAGGAAGCGTCACAACCACCCTCAATATCGATCAGTATTAGTTTGTGATCGTTATTATCATTATAGCTTCATTATTATTATTATTATTATTATTAGTAGTAGTAGTAGTAGTAGTATTGAGAATTATTATTACTATTACTATTACTTTGAGTCATGTTTCAACTATATGACGATATTTTCTTTCAACAATACTATTTTGTTTATGCCCATAATTTTAAAGATTTTTTAGCACTAATGCCCATACATCAGAATAAATCACACTAAATAGTATTGTCAATAGTAAATTATGAAACACTTAAATAAGTTCTTGGTTAATTAGTCTTAAGTATAAAATGTCACTATTGTTTTGTAACATGTAATGAGAAGTAGGTAAAATGGAATCACCAATGATGGGACAAATAGCTTAGTTTTATATTAACGGAATTCATATCTCGATCAAAAGATTAAATTATTTAGCAACTTTTTCTGTTGTTTCTCTTTGTCCGCTATTTTTTTTTCAAATTAATCTTATGCGAAAAACATTAACCTCAACGATTTAAAATAAAATTTACGAGGAAAGAAAATATAAGTCATAATTTTATTCAACAGAGGATAAAACGAAGCATATTATTGCTACTAATGACTTGAATATGCTAAATTTTATTCTAAAAAGAAAAAAATTAAAAATTATTACTCATTAAATCCAATGTTTGTACTCGAACGACTTCATTGAACGAAATTTGTTTAATTTTTTAGAAATTGAAATTTATAAAAAGGTAGATCAATTTTATTATTCTATTCATTTTATTTTACATAAAGAAATTTGAGTAAATTAAATAAAATCCGCACTGATTAGCATATTCAAGTGCGGATTCAAGTCATCAACAACAATTATATGCTTAACTTTATCCTCCATTGAATAAAATTAGGACTTATATCTTCTTCCCTCATTAATTTTACTTTGAATCGTTGACGTTATTGTTCTTTTCAAAAGAATAGTTTGAAGAAAAAAGACCGGGGATAGAGAAACAACTTTAAAATGGGTTAAAGATTTAATTTTACGAAGATATCGGTTAATATATAAACCTAAGCTATTTGTATTTAAAAAATGGACAAAGAACAAACCTGATAAGTTTTAAAATATTTAAAGGACTAAAATCGGTAAGTTTATAGTTAATGGGCTAAAACCGGTAATTGTATAGTTAAGGGACCAAAACTAATAAGTTTTTTAATAGTTAAAAGACTAAATTCATTAAGTATATAGTTAAGAGACCATTTTAGACCTACTCCTATAATTAAGGGACTATTTATGTCATTTTCTCTACAACTCTTGAGAAAATATTAATTAAAAAAGTAATTTGATTAAATTATCTTTATTTATTATCTGGTCTCAATTTGATGCTACATTCTTTTTTACCATATTAATTGTCTTCATGTTTTATTGAGTAAAGAAGAAAGTGAAAAGCAATAATCAATTATATTTTAATTTTAAAAAGTTATAATTATTTTGAACCACTTATATTTTTTAAGCACGATAATATTTCGAGCATCAATTATTAAGCAAAAAAAATCTTTGCATAGATTTAGATCCACATGTTGTGTTTAGGTAGATATAGTTACAGATCATAAAGATATTTTTTTTTTCTTGTAATATTTTGCATGTGACATATTTTAATTTGAATTTATGTTAAAAAAAATTTTGGCTATGTTCTTAAAGGCCAAGAATAAATTTGGTGGATTTCTAGAGGATGATTTTTGGAATTGGGACCAGTTAGAAAAATGACATAGTTAGTATTAAACGTTTATTTCATTCTATGGTTGGTAGCATCGAAAATTCTATGATATTAATGTATTATGCCTAATCTTTTTATGAAACACGTAACTATTTAATATCAGTTTCAACACTTCTATCTCGCACACCTAGAGGTGTTTGTCAACATTTGATGTTTTAATCAGCTAATTCAAACAGACTTTAAATGTGTAGATAAGCTACAAATAATGTTTATAAGCTTATTTGACCGATTTATAAGCTTAGTCAAACACATTTTAAAGTCTTTTAATGAAAGAAATTTTGGTTTGTTATTGAAGTCACAAGTGGAATTCAATAATTGGATAGTCAATACTTTTACACTTATTATATGATTGATGGTTTTGAATTTAAGACCCAAAATCTTGAATGACAACCTAGGAATTTTCAATCTACAAGGAGCTTAATTAATAGAAAAATATCATGGCCATCCACTTGTTTTATTAAGACAATTGTTTAGTAAACGATTCTCTTTTTATTTCTCTGGCAACTTCTGTACTTTTAGGCCATGATTTAAAGATTTTTTATGAGCAAATTGAGAATTTTATGTGAGATAAACGTTAGACGATAATATAATATTTTATCTATAATATTAAAAAAAAAATATTTAAGGAAAAATTAAACTCGAGAAATTTGACTTTATTGACATTTCAACTGAGTTCGGCAATAGCCTTGAAAAGACATATTATTCGAACTTTGTAGTAAAAAAATTCAGATAATGGGAAAGAATAGTGTACAGAATTTTTTTACTTGTGGATAGAAACATATAGATTAAAATAATTTGGATTTCCAAGTTACATCTAGAACCATCAAATAAAGTTAATTAATGTCACATTTTTTTAAAAAGAATTTTTTTTTTTTGGTCTTGGTCCATTGAAACTAGCTAATAAGCTATAGCCATCTATGGCTTTATGTATCTATTTTTTATTGGTCTAACTATCTGACTGAGATACATACATTGGTCTAACTAATTTGGATTTGTACCACATAGGATGTATTTGAAGGAGAAGTGTTCTATATTAAGAGTTTTTTCCCTGAACTCGAGATCTCTAGTAAAAGATGGAGAGGTCTTACTAAAATGCCTAAAAATTATTGCCTCCGGACTTTGGTTCAACGAGAGATATGTGGTTCAAACTATGTCACCAACATGACAAGTGGTATTTAAGTGGGAGCAGGATAGAGAAACGGACCATATTCCCCCTCCCCTCCCGTGAAAAAAATAATAATTCAAACTTGTGGGCCCACTGGGGTTGAGGCAACTAACCAATGGGAGATTTCTCGGTTACAACAACAACAACAACAACAAAAATATACCCCACGTACCCCATTGGGGTTCGGAAAAAGTGATGTGTATGCAGGCTTATCCCTACCTTGTGATGGTAGAGAGACTGTTCCCAGGAGATTTCTTCGTTATTTAAAACAAAATGCCCCAAAAACTGTTTGTTAATGTCTCAATTACAATTTCATCACTAGTAAATGCAGATGGAAATGTGAAGAGCTGCACCCGATGACATTTTTGAAGAGTCTGAGCAATACAGATCATTAGTACTATTAAAGTGAACTCAACATTAAAGAAAGTAATACAACTAGACCACTCAAAAGTACTATACAGAGGAGGAAATCGCGCGTAAATGAGGCATATGATGTTAAATAGTTGTGCTAAAATTACATGAACATGGTGGAATTGTCACTTCAACAGATCCTTCAAGCATTTGACAGACCTTCCTCATAGTAGGCCTCGTTAACGGATCCTCCTGAACGCACCAAATACCAACCATCACGAACCTCTCGAGCTGCTTCTTGTCATTCAAGGCCTCGATATCACTTCTCACCAAAGCTTCCAAGTTTCCTTGTTGAAAACAATCAACAACCCAATCCACAAGAATCGCCTCCAGTCCATAGCTTTCCTCATTCTCCAAACATTTCCGGCATGTGATGATCTCTAGTAGTAGTATACCAAAGCTGTAAACGTCCACCTTAACCGTGACTGGACTATGTCTGAACCACTCCGGAGCAACATAACCTCTTGTTCCTCTAATATTAGTATCCGTTCGACTCTGATTGATCATCAACAGCTTAGACACTCCAAAATCTGATATTCGAGCAACGTGATAGTCATCAAGGAGAATGTTCTGAGGCTTTATGTCACAATGGATAATCTGTGTACTGCACTCTTCGTGGAGGTATGCAAGTCCCCTTGCAATCCCCATCGCGATACTTGTCCTCTGACTCCAAGTAGGTTTCAGATCACCAAAAATGAAACTTGCAAGAGTGCCATTACTCATATACTCGTAAACCAACAAACGATGAGGTCCCTCGTTACAATATCCAATCAGGCGGACCAAATTCTTGTGATGAGTCTGACTAATCACATTTACTTCAGTCATGAAATCTTTCTCTGCCTCATGAGCGACTCTATCCAGCTTCTTTATAGCGACTACGTTTCTTGAACCGATAGACATTACACCTTTGTAAACAATCCCAAATGCACCCCTGCCTAGCTCTTCGTTGAACTCTTTCGTGGCTACTACAAGATCTTTATACGTAAAACTATGACAGACAGTGTCCGTCACGTGACTTGTAGGGCAAAATACGTTCACTTTCTTTTTATAAATGTGGAAGAATCCCCAACATAATACACCAATGAGAAGAACATTTACCATAATGGAGCTACCTAAGAGCGAGGACGCCAAAATTGCCAAAATCCGCCAACTCTGCTTTTGATGAGATTCCGGAATTGGAAAGCCAGGACTTGGAGGACTTAGAGGCCTTAGAACACCATCTTTTCTCAATTTGATAAAAGCTTTGGCGTTCAAACTGGTGTCTATTCTCCCGTTCGACAAGGGCAGTTTCTTTTTCCAGCAACTATTGCTTCTATAAATGGCAACAGCACAAAAGCAATCATTCAAACAAGCATTTTGGCAGTCTTGTTCAGTAGAAGGGCTAATTTTCTGAAAATCTGATTTCGGCCAATCAGTATTACGAATCGTGATAAAACTGTATAAATCATCAGGTGAACCCCTCCCAACTTCATCACAACTTATAGAAAAATCTGGTTTGCAGTCACCATAAGCATCGTTCGGATCAACCAACGAATATCCTTTAGGACAGTTACAAACTGGTCTGTTGTTTGAACCAAGACTGCATACATTGTTGTAACCACAAGAACCAGGTCCGTTGTCTCCATCAATTTTGATGCATATATTATCCGGTTGAGACCACAGAATATTCCAGCCACTGCTATTCAAAATCCTTGAATGATAATAATGACTAAGAACTCCATCAAAGTTAAGTGTCACACGATGATAATTGTCCGAACCTAAATGATTGGATCGCGGAGTAAGAATTTGTGTTTCATTGTTTCGCTTCAATACATACAGCATGCCATTCTCTTCGAACACCAACTTATCCCCAGAATTGATTGCATTTGTTGGATCAGAAGTTTGAGTGTTATAGTACTCATCATCATAATCCATATTCGAAGGCACACTTTGTGTAACAAGCACCAAATTTCCATTATCAAGCATCCGAAGATAAAATCTACCTGTCGAGACATAATATAATTAAATCATAATCTCAGCTCTAACAGTTGACATCTATGTGTTAAGACATAACAATAACAACTACGCTTCAATTCCAAACAATTCGAAGTCAGCTGTATGAATCTTAACTAACCATGTTTCTCCATATAGAGGCATAACACATAAACTGGTCATTTCACTCAACTTCAACTGACATCTATTCCCTCTAACTTTGAGTGTGCACAAGTCAACACTTAAACTCGTATAAAATTGAACAAATAGACACATTCGTCCTACCTGGTGTCTTGCATGGCAATTGTGTGTCCTACGTGACATCCTAGAAAGCATAGGACCTAACGAAAAATGCACTTCCATGACTAGAGCTAGTCAATTATTGATAAATCCTCATAATCTACTATTATTTCTTCCTCAACCATTAACTTCTTCTTCTTCTTTAAAAAAAGGATTCCAACAACAAAACGGCTTCCACAACTCCAAAAAAAGAAAAAAGAATTCATATATCATGTTAGAGACATAACATGATCAAACAATCATATGAGTTGGTTACGCAATTCAACGCATACCTTGAGTGAAACATAACCTAATCGAACAATCAAATGAGTTGGTCACACAACTCAACGCGTACGTACCTTGAGTGATCTTAGTTTGTTTCTCCATATATAGGCATAACACATAAACATGTCATTTAACTCGACTTCAACGGACATCTATAGCCTCTAACTTTGACTGTGCACAAGTCGACACTAAACTCGTATCAAATTAAACAAATAGACACATCCGTCATATGTGACGTCCTACATGGCAATTGTGTGTCCGTCCTAGAAAGCCAGGACCTAAAGAAAAAATGCACTACCATGACTAGAACTAGTCAATTATTCATGAATCCTCATAATCTACTTCAAAAAAATGATTCCAACAACAAAACGGCTTCCACAACGCAAAAATAAAAGAAGAGAATACATATATCATGTTAGAAACATAACATAACAAAACAATCAGATGAGTTGGTCACACAGTTGAACGCGTACGTACCTTGAGTGAACTTATTTTGCGACTTTTGAGAAACAAGGAAGCTTCCTCTTTCCAATGTTTGATTTGGCAACAAAGTATTAGTTGGATTTCTAAAACTTTCCCATAATGGATCACTAGAATCACTTCCCATTACAACAAAATTCCCATTATCATTCATCAATCCATAATCAATATTACCAATGAAAACCAAATCACTTGTCCAAAGAGTATTCCCTTGAGGATCACTAAGTATTAAACCACTTTGAGAATCAAGATTCAATCTTGATCCTTGTGGCACTAAATCACTTATATTAGCATACCAAACTATAGTTTTTTCTTGAATTTTTGCGTACCATATACAAAGCAAGAACTCATTTTTATTTTCTTCAATTTTTTTGAAACCAAATGCAAAATCACCAGATGGTGAAAGCCATGGGGTACTTTCATTTGTTGCACTAATAGAACTACTAGTAGATATTCTACCATCATTTTGAGCTAAATTGTGTGATGGAAAGAAAAAAAGAAGAAATATTACAAGAAAAAAAGAAATATAATCAGACATTGCAAGAGAAAATATGATTTGTTTGAACAAATCAAGAACATAAAATTAATTTGTGTTTTGTTAATTTGTGGTGTGAGTTTTAGGATGAACTATATATGAAAACTTCAGAGTCAACTTCTATTAAATAAAAAAAATGGTCCCTTATATTTAGGTGTTGGTTTAAAGTAGACCCTTAGCTATATTTTTTATTAGTTTAGTCCTTTAAGTTTGACAAAAATGAGCATTCTTAGTTAAAGAGATTCTTTTTTTAGGTTCCGATGGAGGAGAAAAAAAAGAGGAAAGTCAGATCTAGTAAGGAAGTGTCGCGGCGGCTCTACTCCTCTGTGATGCGGTTTCAGAAGAAAAAAAAACTTTTTGGATAGCCCTCCTTTCATGTCAAGCGTTTCACACGGCCAAAAAAGCATCAATTTTTAATCTGATCATTATGACTTGATCATTCGAAAGTTAGTGTGTCAATTAGCTAGAGTCAACAAATCAATAATGTAAAATTGAACGGTGTGTAGGCGTTTTGACCATGCTCCTTGGTAAAGTGGAAAAAAAATTATTTTTGTTTTCAAAGTGAGAAAGGAGATTAACTAAAAGTGTTTATTTTTATTAAATTTAAATTACTTTATTAACTTAAGTCGAAAAAGTAGATGTTGACTTTGATTTTGAAATTACTATTTTTACTTTGAAAACAAAAATAATTTTAATACATAAATATGTCCTTTAATTTGGTCTCATTTCACATTTATGCCCTTCAACTTTTAATGAGCACAAACATACACTTAAACTTGTATAAGATTAAACAAGTAGACACATGAGTCTTCTGTGGTATAATACACTTAGGATACCATGTAGGACACAAATTACCATGTATGATGTCACGTAGGACGTGTGTGCCTATTTGTTCAACTTTATACGAATTTAAGTGTGTACTTGTGTATCCTAAAGTTGAAGGGCATAAATGTGAAATAAAGCCAAGTTAAAAGACATATTTATATATTATGTTTTTTTCTATTTTCCTAATGAAACATGGACAAATGCCTAATTGTGTTTGGTCATGAAATAAATTAGAGTTGTTTTTAAATTTTTATGAGTAATTTGGATTGAAAACAACTTTTTGTCATTTTGAATTTTAAAAAAAAAAAAAAAAACAATTTTCTGTTGTTTTAGAAATTCTGGTAAAAAAAATATTAAAGTGAAAGAAGAAATTTTCGTAAGTTTATGCCCAAATATATTCGAAGTTGAACCCCAAAAAAAGAAAAAAAATGTTTAAACACTAATAACTTGATATTTCCATGGTAGAAAAAAAAAACGCACATGTTCTCAAATGTTCATTACGTAAATAAGTTAACCATCTACTTTATTTGACCATTCTCAACATTTTCAACTAATACATAGTAGTTTTCAAAAGCATAAAACATCTTTTTATGATGTACATTTTTTAGACATTTGGTAAAAACTTATTTTCTCAAATTTAAAAAGTTTATTTTTACAGATTAAACATGACTTTAATAGCATCACCACCACGAGCACTTGTTTCAAAAGCTTCTTCAACTTCTTTTTGAGAGAATCCAAACCTGTGTGTGATCATAGGTTTCACATCAATCTTTCCACTTCTTAAGAACTCAAGACACAATGGCCATGTATTCTTGTAGCGAAATATGCCGATGATGTCGACCTCCCTGAACACATTTTGCCCAGAAAATTAGTGTGAGAGTAACAAAAGTTTAATCGGGAAAACAATCAACAACAACAACATACTCAGTATACTCCCATAAGTGGAGTCTGGAGAGGGTAGGGTGTACGCTGGGCTTACCACTACCTTTGTAGAGTAGTAAGGTTGTTTCCGATAGAGCCCAGACTCCGTCTCGAAAAACGATCAATATGAGCAATACCAACTAGAAAATATAGAGAATTTCTAGTGCTTTCTGTTATTATTATTTTTGCTATTCTGTATAATTTCGATCTACGACGAACTAAAATAGAGAGACATGATCAATGAGGATTCAGATAGTCGACTCTAACTTAGAAGGTTTCGTATCTAACTTTCCACTTCTCAAGAACTCGAGATATACAAGGCCATGCATTCTAAGTAAAGATATAAGCCAGTGACATTGGCCTCCGCCTCCCTGAGCACAATTTGCCCGAAAATTAATATAATGGCAAAAAGGATACAGAAACATGCAAACTGTAAGCTTATTGTTAGTGAAGAGTAACAACAGATTTAGTCAGGAAAAGATCTATATAAGCCTTTGTTACTCAGACTCTCACCAAAATAGTCGCATTCGTGCCGGATCCTTAAAAATGCACTATTATGGAGGATCTGATACACACTTGGTGACATTTTTGAAGAGTCCGAGTATCATAGGTATAAGCAATACCAATTAGTTGGGAATATATTTTATAATCATGCTAGTATGTTAACTTTAGATCCTATGATTTTTAGTAGTCTATTAGTCTTGTTTGAGATTTATATGCCAGTAAAAAAACATAAAGGACTTCTAGTACTACTTATTTTTTATTTCGTATACTATTTGGTATACGACGAACTCAAACAAAGCGAGATGATCTGTGAGGATTCATATAGCCAAATTCAACTCAAGTAAGATTGATGCATAGTTGTACCTTGCAGCAGCTGGAGTGAGAGGAACGGTCATCTCATGATGTCCCATTCCCACCAAGCAAACTTTGCCACCTGGACGAGTTGCACCAAGGGCGGTCGACATAGTTTTGTTAAAGCCAGCACAGTCAAAACTCACATCAATTCCACCTCCCATCGCTTTCTGAATGTTTTCTATATCTGTAGCTACATCCTGTTCAAAAGTATCAGTCAGGGAAATGGAAAGAAAACCGGCAACATCTTCAACTTTGATGTTTTTATATTCACGGGCGAATTTCACGTAATGGTCACTGAACTTTACTCACTATAATATTAAAGTCACGATACTATCTTGTCACAGAAATTTACCGCTATAATGGTTAAGTCACTAATTATATTAGTGTTATAGTCGGTAAAGTTCAGTTGATTAAGTTATTTTAATGAGACAAAATAGTTTTGTGACTTTATTGTTACAACGGACAAAGTTAGTGATCATACATGAAAGCAACTCATGTATTCAGTCTCGAGAGTGCACATGAAACATGGGAGATTAACAGCGATAACTTTGAAATTTGGATCCTCACCTGAAGATTGATTGAAACCTTGACGATCTCATCTGCTCCTAACTTCTTTGCAACTGAAAGACGATAGTCATCTACGTCCACAATAACAATTCTTGGGGCACCAAAAGCACGAGCAGCGAGAAGTGTGACAAGCCCGATTGGTCCAGCTCCCAGCACTAAAATGTTTGTCTCAGGACCAACATTTGCACGCCGACAAGCATGAACACCAACACTAAGTGGCTCACACATTGCTCCCTCCTCTAAACTTATATTATCCGGGAGCTTGAAACATAGATCAGCAGGATGGACTACCTGTTGGTGATCGAAAAGACACCAGTGTTTTAGCTTTTAGCAAGGTCAAAAATTATTATCACTCGATAAGCCCTGCATGCTGCACAATGCCTCTGTTCGTAATTTTGTGTGACCTTGTTCAATAAGCCTATGGAAAATTCGAGTACACTAACGAGTATATTCGGAGGGACAAACCAGCTCAATATCAATTCTATCATTCATGCAATCGACGAAAGTCCAAAAGGTACAAGATTTTAAAACTACTGACATATATTCCATCTTAATTAACCAGCGAAGGATGCATGTCGCATGGCATATGCCACGAGTGACTACATGAAATCAATGTAGACAAAATGTCAAATCGTGAGAAAATTAATAGAAGTGGGTAAGCTTTTTACCTGATTTGCGAGAGAACCATGAACAGGGGGAGTAGCGAAGAACTTCATCTCGGGGCAGAGATTATATCGCCCTTCTTTGCAAAGATCACATCTCCAGCAACTAATTCCTGGCTCTAGCGCTACACGATCTCCAGGAACCAATGTCTTGACTTCACCGCCAACTTCCTCTATGATCCCAGCACATTCATGCCCAATCACCATTGGCTCTTTAACCACAAAATCCGCACACCTCATGGTCTGAAGTTCAAAATAGACTCTAGTTCATTACGTACTCCAAATTACACCAAAAATTCAATAAATGAACACACATCAAATTTCAGACACAAATTTGTGGTTGCTTTGCTCTCAAAACATCTGTAGTTTCTCTCTAACCAAACCACCCAGAGTATGAGCATTGGCATTGTCCTCAACAACGCTTCAAGGCTCCAAGATACATTTTTGTTTGACTAGAATCAATGTACGATGTAGCCCAAGAAAATGTAACAGAACTTCACCATGTTACAATACACTTCATTTTGCTTTGCAAACAGCTAAGTTACTGGGACTACTCATAAATGTGGTTGGATTCATGTCGTATCCCCCAAAAAAACCAACACGAGTGCAACAACATTTTTGGAGAGTCCGAGCAACATAGCAAACATGTATATGATGATATAGGTATGGACATTTCACATTAACCTTTCAAAACCCAATAAAAACATTCTAAAAAAGATTGATGGTGATCATACCAATACCAGAAGCAAAATAGTGTTCGGATCCATATAACATATTTTTTTACATTTGAACAATGGAAGTCCCATCAAGCTAGTTTCTTCATTCCTTTTACACGTTTTGCTAGGTATACACCACAATCATATGCCATCATTGTAGAGTCAATGCAAACATAACCATAATATAAACCACACCACACCCACCAACCCTAAATCCCAACAAGAATTATTGACCATGAAGACAAGCTATCAAAATAGAGAATCAGAAGAAAGCTTTTACCTTGAGGTAATGAACATCACTTCCACAAATACCGACAGCCTTCATCCTAACTCTAACATCATGGGGTCCTATGAAGTAACAAATGTTAGTCCCTGTGTTCTTATCCAGAATAATTAAAACCAGAATCCATATGTAAACAGTAATGCTTAAACAGAAACAAAACCAGTAACATTTAAACCAAAGTTTATTCTGATCCCGCAGAATTCACTAGGTGTCTTTAAAGAATTTAATCTCCTCACATTACCCGAGGTATAGATTAATTCCTCACATGATAGAATGGAATACCTTTGCCGGAATAGCAGTACCTCAAACTCTAGCAACGTTCAGACACAAAGACCAAAGCAAATCAGACGACAATGTTTTAATTTAAAAACAATGCAGAGGAAAGAGAAGAAGATACACTGGTTTACTCCCATTTACATATCAGGGTCCCACTGATTGATAAACTAGTGGCAACAATATCATCATCAGGCAGAATTCAACTTGTAATATTGTCAAAATGCAGGCAGAATTCAGCACGTAAAATAGGTAATCTTTGTGTTCAAGCTTACTGGGCTCAATTCAGCACGTAAAACATGTCAAAATGCAGGCAGAATTCAGCACGTAAAACATGTTGAGCACTTCAGTATCGTCATCAAGATTCTAAGACATACCTTTTGTTTTCAAGAGATCGTCTACTAAAGAGTCGAAGGTACATAATTGATATTTTACTTTATCATAAAGTTTATTCAATTTCTTTGTTCGTATATTTGTCATCTTATAATTATTAGCCTTAGACTAAATATATATATTTGCATTTTTTTTCTCCCTTTGCGCCTTTTTCATTAAAGCTCACACTTTATTTGCGCTTTGCACTTAAAGCCCCCAACAAACCTTGTCTTTCTGTGCTTTTTGCTTTTGATAACACTACTATAAAAGCATACTATAGGAGCTATATTTGGTCAAATTATCAAACAAGACAGCTATACTAAAGACATATTGAAACTCAATATTCGACTAGGAACCAGTTATTACTATATATTAACTTGAGATCGTTATAGAAACTTACAAACTTCATCTCATCAAAATGGGGTTTGACCCATTAAATAATACGGGTCATAACTCAACTCGCCCAATCTGACCAAAACATCTAATCAAAGTGAACTAAAAAGTCAACCCTAAGCTCCCAAGGTCAAATCTTTCAAACAAAATTCATAATTACAACAACAATAACATACTCAATATAATTCCACACAGCGGGGTCTAACAAGGATAGAGTATACATAGACCTTACGATAAAATTCACAATTACAACAAATATAAGTTCAAGAAAGAGTAGATTAAAAAAAATACCCAAAGCAGGGAGATTGAAAGGCTGAATCTTGAGGGTGTTAACACCAAGAAGCCAAGCAGCCATGTTTTCATCACTTCCCCCTTTACCCATTAGAACAAAAAGGGGTTTTCAAGATTTGATTTTTTTCTCTTCTATCTAAACAACAACACAAAAAGGGGCAAATCAAGATTTGATTTTGCTCTTCTATCTAAAGGGGGTTTTCAAAAATTGATTTTTTTTTGTTGATTTCAATTTTTGGGTGAATTTGTATAGTTTTTTTGTGAATATTATTGAATGTGGATAAGAAGAAAATATTCAGATTGTAAAAATCAATACTGTGGGCATTACTAAAATGGTTTCTTGTTTAGATAAAGATTGGCTTTTTGTCTTGAGTTTAGTGCCATTTTTTTTTCAATAGATGCCACTCAAGTTCTATTTGAAAGTAACTGACGGATAGTGATGTAGTAATGAGACTGTTTTACTTTGAATGAAAAGGTTTGAATTTGAGTTTATTGTTAAGAGAAAATTTTATTAGGAACATCACAATAAATATTATAGTGTGTTATTTAGATTTAATTACGATTTTAATGTGGATTTGAAATACTGAGTGAAAAAACAAAAAAAATGACTTTAAGTATGAAAAAACTATAGGCTTGATACATGACATGACATGTCCAACAAATTTTATTTAGATATTTATTGTAATTGAGTGATTGAATATATAATAAAATATTTATATTCTATAGTTTTTGTTCGAATTTTGAAAAAAAAAAGTGTAGTTTAAGTGTGTCAGATAAATTAATCACATTAAATATATCATCTCTTTTAATTATACATCATCTTCAATTGAAATTAGATCCTGAGTTACTAAAGGCTTATTAAGACTAACTCGTACAGTTAAAAAATATGAGTTATTTTAAATAGTTGATTTATCTACATAATGAATATTTGAAAATACACGCTAAAAGAAAATTCAAAATTTGAACTAAAGATGCTTAATATATATATTTGGGAAAAGAAACAAGTGCCCCCTACGCTATGATCGAAATTCCAGAGACACACATTAACTAAATTAAGGTCATATTACCCCTGAACTCATTTGTTTTGTAATTTTATACACTTTTTGGCTAACGTGACGCATTCTGTGACTCCACACAGTTGAGGTGCGTGGGAGATGTTTGAAAGCCACATAAACTAAAAAGGTGTATAAAATTACAAAAAAAAATGGATTTAGGGGTAATAGGACCTTAGTTTAGTTAAGGTGTGTCTGTGAGATTTCGGTCATAGTGTAGGGAATGCTTGTGCCTTATACCTATATATTTTACTATGTCTTATGTTGAAATATGTTATAGTAATTTGAATGTCCAAATAAAATTTATTTGTAAATTTAAGAAACTATCAATGTATACCTCATCATTATGAGGATTTGAGGGAAGTCTGTAATTGTTTTTGTCAGTTTTTTAACAGTAGTTAACAGAAAGGATGTTTATGCAAGTTTTGAAATAATTAAAAAATGTTTTTCGTTCACAATTATATTATAATGATGTACCTAAGTTTAAGTTATATTTGAGGGATGAATTTAGCCTAAAATTCGACAATTAATATTAAGGAATGATACAATTACGGAACAAATTCACATAAATCCGTAAAAACTCTAACTCATTCTAACCACGTAAACAAAATAAAAGTCTCATCAACTCGTCCCGTCTAGTCTCATCCCATCCTAATTTGACCCGAGCCGACCCAACCCACACAATTATAATATCTTTTTAGTGACTAATGATATGAAGAAAAAAAAATCGGCCTCTTATTTTCAGCCATGGCTTCCTTCTTCGGACCCTCTAATCCAATTCCTCCATCATCATTCGGACCACCAAGAACCGACCCGTTAACCTGCCGGAATGACCCGTTAACATACCGGAAAGTTAGCGTACCCAGATCCAAACCGGATTCCTCTTCAATGGAGGTTGAGAAGCTGAAGGTGAAGGAAGCAAAGGAAAGGAAAGAGGAAACGAACAAAAAGATAGCTTCACAGAAAGCTGTATCGATTATTCTTCGAAGAGAAGCTGCTAAAGCAGTGATTGAGTATAAGAAGAAGAAAGGGAATTCGAAGAAACTATTGCCTCGTACTGTTCTTGAAGCTCTTCATGAACGTATTACTGCTTTGCGTTGGGAATCTGCTCTTAAGGTGCGTGTTTTTCATTGTTAATTTTGGAACCCCAAATGGGGATTTTGAGTTTTTTCACTCTTTTTGGTTGTTAATTTTGGAACCCAACTGGGGATTTTGAGTTTTTTCACTCTTTTTGGTTGTTAATTTTGGAACCCAACTGGGGATTTTGAGTTTTTTCACTCTTTTTGGTTGTTAATTTTGGAACCCAACTGGGGATTTTGAGTTTTTTCACTCTTTTGGTTGTTAATTTTGGAACCCAACTGGGGATTTTGAGTTTTTTCACTCTTTTGGTTGTTAATTTTGGAACCCAACTGGGGATTTTGAGTTTTTTCACTCTTTTGGTTGTTAATTTTGGAACCCAACTGGGGATTTTGAGTTTTTTCACTCTTTTGGTTGTTAATTTTGGAACCCAACTGGGGATTTTGAGTTTTTTCACTCTTTTGGTTGTTAATTTTGGAACCCAACTGGGGATTTTGAGTTTTTTCACTCTTTTGGTTGTTAATTTTGGAACCCAACTGGGGATTTTGAGTTTTTTCACTCTTTTGGTTGTTAATTTTGGAACCCAACTGGGGATTTTGAGTTTTTTCACTCTTTTGGTTGTTAATTTTGGAACCCAACTGGGGATTTTGAGTTTTTTCACTCTTTTGGTTGTTAATTTTGGAACCCAACTGGGGATTTTGAGTTTTTTCACTCTTTTTGGTTCTTAATTTTGGAACTTGGAATGAGGTAGGTACTATTGTAACTGCATATTGTACATCACATTTGAAGCACATGTTCAGTTTTTGTGCTCTTTGTTTCTTAATTTTGGAATCCAAGTTGGAATTTTTCTGGGAATTGATAGTCATAGTGCAATTTTTTGTCTGCACCATTGTAACTGCATATTGAACACCACATTGAGCTTTCATATTTTTGTTACTAACTTTTTTTTTGTGGGGAAGGGGAAATGGGGGAGGGGAATCGAACTCTCGTGAAAGTTAAGGTAGCCAACCAACTACGCCACGTATTGTTTGGATGGTTATTACCTATTGTTTCATAATGTATTGTGTTGTATTGTATTGTTTTATTGAATACAATGTTTGGATAGATAGTATTGTTTTCCGTCATTACGTAATGTCACACTTCAACAATTTAATTGATAAATCTACGAGAAAAGTAGAGTACGAGGTAGAACTAGGTCGAAAATGTACGATAAAGGATGAAATAAGATAATCAAATAATAAGTAAAGATAAAATGAGAAGAATATATTAAGGTAACAACGCAATCACACCAAATCAGTCGTTACATAAAATGGAACTTTCCGTTGTTACCTAACTATGGATTTTAAACGAAACGATACGATACGATACAATACAATTTAAGTAACAACCAAAACAAACATAGTATCTGAACTAATAATACAATACAATAAAATAGGTAAAGTGTAACAAATTCCCCTTTGTTTCATAACTTTGGAATCCAAGTTGGAGTTGGTGTGGTTTTTTTATCTGAACTGAGAAAGGTACAATAATAACTGCATATTGCACAACAAATTTGAAGCACAGACTATATTTTTGTGCTCTTTGTTTCTTTACTTTGGAATTCAAGTTGGAGTTTTGATAGTTCAGAAACATTTGCTTATGGTTGCCGGTGTTGCTAAATTCTGTAGAGACGCGCAAGAATCTATCCATTATTATCGTGATTTTTTTTTTCCATCAGGTCTTTGAACTCCTCCAGGAGCAGTTGTGGTACAGGCCCAATCCAGGCATTTATATCAAATTAATTGTCATGCTTGGAAAATGTAAGGAACCTGAGAAAGCTCAATCTTTATTCGAGATGATGGTGGAGGAAGGCTGTGTCGTGAATCAAGAAGCTTACACTGCTCTTTTGTCCGCCTATAGCCGTAGTGGTCGCTTTCATGAAGCTTTTTCTATCCTGGAAGAGATGAAGAACATTCCGAACTGCCTCCCCGATGTCTTCACATATAGCATCCTGATAAAATCCTGCCTGCAGGTTTATGACTTCGACAAAGTGCAAATCCTGCTTTCCGACATGGAATGCATGGGGATCAAGGCCAATACAGTAACATATAATACTCTTATTGATTCCTATGGCAAAGCGAAAAGGTTTGATTGCTATTCATTGTTATGGTTCTATTCATTGGAAGTTCTAATCATAACACAACTAGAAATGAGTCTCTATCAACTTACGAAATCCAAAATGAGAGATGAAACAATTGAAACACATTATGTAGATTATCAGATCGAAAACCTTAAGCTGCACAATCATATCTAACTTCGGTTTTGTGACATCTTTGCTGAGAAAATGTTTTTGTATCCTTTGATTACTATTTTCTCGAGGTAGGTGCCTGGCATTAGTTTTCTATGATAGGGAGATTGATTCTTTTCTTTAATTGCCAAAGGTTCAAAGAGATGGAATCCACACTTGTAGAAATGCTGCGGCGAAGAGACTGTAAGCCCGATGTGTGGACCATGAACTCTACATTGAGAGCATTTGGTGGCAGCGGGCAAATAGAAATGATGGAAAAATGCTATGAGAAGTTTCAGAGTGCTGGAATTGAACCTAGTATCAAGACATTCAACATACTCTTAGATTCATACGGGAAAACAGAAAATTACGAGAAAATGGGTGCTGTGATGGAGTTTATGCAGAAATATTATTTTTCATGGACCATAGTTACTTACAATATCGTAATAGATGCATTTGGAAGGGCTGGAGATTTAAAGCAAATGGAATTTCTTTTTAGGCTGATGCAGTCTGAGAGGATAAAACCAAACTGTGTTACTCTTTGTTCTCTTGTAAGAGCTTATGGGAAAGCTGGCAAAGCTGAAAAACTTGGAGCTGTTTTGCGGTTTATTGAGAATTCTGACGTGGCACTTGACACCGTGTTTTTTAACTGCCTAGTGGATGCATATGGGATGATGGGATGCTTCACAGAGTTGAAAGGGGTGCTTGAGATGATGGAACAAAGTGGATGTAAGCCAGATAAGATAACATACAGAAGTATGATTAAAGCATATTCAATAAATGGAATGACTAACAAAGCATCAGAGCTCCGAAACCTACTTGCCTCGTTGGAGAAGGCGCGATAGCTTCATAGTTCAAAGACTAGCAATAGCAATGAGCCAAAATGTAATTTTGTGCATCACGAGTTCTTTGGTCAGATAACTTCTGAGCCACTGTTGTACGTGGCTTCAGAAATGGTTGTAAGACATTGTTCTTAGAGGCCTTAACATTGAACCGAATGCTGTCAAGCAAAGGAAAAGGATTGTCGTTTATCAGCTAACGTCACCAACGAAAACGATCAGGTAAATTTTTAACATGCTTTGATATGCATAACCAATTCTGTTGTACACCATCTAACGAGAATTTTCCTTATCAACTTATTATCTCGAAACACATACCGATGAATTTCCACAAGCTATTTTTAACAAGATATTTGCAAAATATCCTTGGTATTTCACTATATTGAGATAATAGTTCATTGTGCACCTGCTGATTCATTTGTCTTCGTTTTCATGTAAACTACTCGTTTTCTTCTTCTCCGAGATAGAATTTAACATTTGACTGTGTTTTGATATCTCTAAAACGGAATTTCTTGCTCTTGTTAGTTGGAACTGGACCGCGGTGGAGACGAGCAGTCAATGATTTCACAAGCTCTGGCTTCGCAGTATCTTGAAGCTCAATTGAAGTAGCAGGTCTTGGACAGCAATCAAAGGATTATCTTTCTCAAATGTGTTTTTAGGAACTATTTGCTAAGGTCCTCTGTAGATATGTTGTTCAGACTCTCCAAAAATGTTGTCACACCCGTGTCAGACTACTTTTAAAGGATCCAACACGCATCAGATGACATTCTTTAAAGAGTCCAAACAACATAGCTCTAAAGTTGTATATTGCTCAACATCATATGGATCAATATATTCAGACAAATAAAACATTGCAGTTACTAAGATTCCATTCTTGATTTTAGGGAAGCGCAAAAACATTAAGTGATTTCTTCTCGTTAGTCTATCATAGTCCTTTCTTTCATTTGAATTTGAGATTAGCAATATGAGCATGTTGATGACATTCTTGATAAGTCTGAACAACATAGCTCTAAAGTTGTATATTGCTCAACATCATATGGATCAATATATTCAGACAAATAAAACATTGCAGTTACTAAGATTCCATTCTTGATTTTAGGGAAGCGCAAAAACATTAAGTGATTTCTTCTCGTTAGTCTATCATAGTCCTTTCTTTCATTTGAATTTGAGATTAGCAATATGAGCATGTTGATGACATTCTTGATAAGTCTGAACAACATAGCTCTAAAGTTGTATATTGCTCAACATCATATGGATCAATATATTCAGACAAATAAAACATTGCAGTTACTAAGATTCCATTCTTGATTTTAGGGAAGCGTGAAAACACTAGGTGATTTCTTTCTTGTTAGTCTATCACAGTCTTTTCTTTCATTCGAATTTGAGATCAGTAAGTTCACATAAGAGCAGTAATATCTAGATCATTTAGCAACATATCCAAATTCTTATCTTATTAGAGGGGCCTCCTAAACTCTACTTTATTTATTTACCAACATTGAATAATAGGACAACTATGCTAGATGGTGCATACTTTTAGTATTTTCAAGTATATATCATTCATTGATTTGACATAAAGATAATATATCAATACATATTTATCCATACTAGATAATGATTTGGAGATTGACAATAAATTGCTCTTACATGTATTGTGTTAATTTTCTTTGTATAGTTATAATTTTATCAAGAAGTCAAACAAGACAATGAAATGAGAGAAAAAGAAAGAAAATAAGCAACAAATTGAACGCATAATCCCAAAATAAGTAGGACAATGACCTACAATGAAAAGTCAAAGTCTCAAACACCAAAAGAAAATTATATAAAAATAAATAAATACTATGACCCTAAAAAAACTAGTAAATTCCAAGAAAACATAAAAGAGTAAATTGCAATTTTGGCTCCTCACACATAGAATATGTCTAATTTTGGTCCTCGTCATATAAATTAAGCACACAACGACACAATACCTTTCCTTCTTGTAGTAGTTGTTTTGTGATTCAAGCTTCAATATCGAATAATTTAGGATCGGCGATAAAATTTCCGATTGATTATATTTTTCTAATCAAATCAATGTAATTTGTTCAAAAGAGACAAAGGAAGTCCTTAATTGGACAACCTAATAATTAAGAGGTAACAATACGATTAATTTAGATTTTATGGTGATTGTGATGACATAAGTGATTAGTGGTGATAATTGTAATGGTGGAGTTGGTTGACATTAATAGCTGACGATATTGATAGTGGTAACTGAAAAATGTGGGGTGGAGATGATTTGTAGTAAAAATTAACCATAATAGGAATAGTGACTGATGGTGATGACGAAGGTGACAACAATGACAATATATTTAATTTTAATAATAGAGGTAATAGTTGTGTGATTGGTAGTGATGGTAATATGATGATTGTGATAACAAAGGTGGTTGATTGTTGGTGAGGTTGATGCTGGTAGTTGTGATGATAGATGTGGTTTATAACAATGGAGTTGGTTGATGTTAGTGGTTGACAGTGTTGATGGTGATCAAAGGATGTGTAGAGATAAACGATGCTATTTGTGGTAGCTGACAATGGTGCTAATTGCGATTGTGGAGATAGTTGATAGTAGGAATTGACCGTAGTATCGCTAGTGATTGATAATGATGGTGGTGATGATCGCGACAATGAATATAATTATAATGATGGAGGAGGTAAATATGATAGCTACTTACAATAGTTATTGCCATCTATGGTAATTGTGATGGCATAAATGATTGGTATGGTGGCGGATAGTTGACGATGGTGGTCATGGTTGACAACAACTGTAATTACAAAGGTGGTTAGTAGTGATAGTTGGCAGTTATGCACAAAGTGTCGACGAAAAGTCGAAAATTATTCACAAAAATATATTAAGACTTTATTCAATATCTTAATAATTAAAATCTATTCAGAACAAATAAATACTTCAATTTAAAACTTAAATAGGGACAAAGTGTATTTTTAACATAGTTGAGAGACCAAAGTTTCAATTTTCTCAAAATAATAAAACATACTTTAGTACTATTTCATTTCAGTCCCCATTAAATTTAAAACATACAAACAAGTATGCAAATACTTTCCAGAATATCAGTTTCACTCTCTCATACTTCTTCTTCTTCATCTACCGCTCTTCTCTTCTCCAAATCTCTTCGACCCAATTTTTTTCATCACCTGAAGAACCCCTTTTCATACCTAATTCAGCCCAATCGCCGCCGTGCGTTGTTTTCTTCCTCACCGTCAATGGAATCAGCTGCTGTGACGGTTGATTCAGTTGCTGACAAATTGAAGAAGCAGAGTTTGGGAAATGATGGAAGTAACAGTAAACGTATGTTGAAACTTGAAGAGCTCAATTGGGATCATTCTTTTGTTCGTGAACTTCCTGCTGATCCAAGAACAGATACCATTCCAAGAGAGGTTTTTTTTTATTCCCCTTTTCTGTTTCTTGTTAGTATTTGTATTTTTTTGTGTTGTATTGAGATTGAGTTTTGGTTGAATTTATGATCTTTATTGGATTGCTGTTGTAAATTGAATAGTTGGAATTTCATGAATTGTACACTGATTTCGAGGAGTGTGATTTCAAGTTGGGGTGAGGTAGGAGTGGCCTCTGTGGTGGGCAAGATGAGGGATGCGAGGGTGAGATGCTTTGGGCGTATGAGGAGAAGATGCAAAAATGTCCGAGGTGTGAGAGGTTGGCTAGAGTGGGTATGAGGAGAGGTAGAGGTAGGCTAGAGAAGTCTTTTTTTTTTATGACAAGGGAAACCCGCAGC
>NW_006239095.1:1085466-1098009 GCF_000226075.1 Solanum tuberosum | reverse complement strand
CCCGCAGTTGCTACCCTTTGGGTGCGCACAGGGTAAAACCCCCGCTCCTATGCAATAGCTCGCAAACCACATAGGAGAGGTAAACCGCACTAGCCAAGCCTGGTGCGACGAGCTCGACCCAGAAGGCAAACCCCTTGCTTTCGTTGGCAAGGGGTTTCGAACTTGAGACCTCCAACATGGAAGTCCCAAGCTCAAACCACTGGGCCACCCCGAAGGGTGGTAGGCTAGAGAAGTCTTGGGAAGAGGTGATTAGACATGAATGATACTCGTGTAGCTTACCGAGAACTAGATATGGAGGTCGAGGTTTATGGTAGAAGGTCGAGCGTTGTCTAGTTCCCTTATCAGTATTATTATTCATACTTTCCTACCATCATACTTTTGTTTGTGATCTGCCTACTGATCGAAGAACAGATGTATTTTTTCTGTTGAATTAAAATTGGATTTTTATTAAATTTGTGATCTTTATCGAATTGGTTGTTGTGAATTCAATAGTTGGAATTTCATGAATTCTTCACTGATTTTGAGTCTGTGTTATGATCCTATTGTAAGGTATAGGACTTGAGTCTCACATGGGTTAAATGGGGGCTGATGTGGATCTTATATAGCCTTAGCCTCTCCCACCTTAATAGCTAGCTTTTGGGGTGTGGTTCTCCCTGGGTAGTATCAATGGTATCAAAGCCACCCACCACCCTTCGTGCCTGCCGGAGTTGTGGTAGAGTGAAAGCTACCTAGTGTGGAGTTGTCGAGGACAATGGATGCGGAGCGTGGTGGTTTGTTATGATCCTATTGCAAGGTATGGGACTTGAGTCCCATATCGGTTAGATGGGGAGCTGATGTGTAGCTTATACAGCTTTGGGCTCTCCCACCTTAACAGCTAGATTTTGGGTGTGGGTATCCCTGGTTCGTATCAAATCAAGTTGGGACTTCTAATGCTCTTACTTGTGGAAAGGGTTCATCACTTTATCTTCTGATAGTTTATGAGACAATTTCTTTGATCGCAAAGGAAAAAAGTCGAAATGTTGATGTTGTATTTGTAATAAGTGCTGCAGTCCCTTTCAGTTTTAATGTGTAGAAGTTGTGTTCCCACCAATTATCTTGATAGATTAAAATTAGTTTTAGTTGAGGTTCCCTTTCTTCAATTCCACGTTTCAGGTACTAGGTAAGTTCGGTGAATCAATTCCCATTTGGAAATATTGGAATGGTTTACAACCTTTCTAGAAAAGAAAAAAAATAGACTTGTTTCATTGCTCCTAGCTAAATGAGAAAGGTGAATCTTCTGCTAGTAGTGTCTGCATAGCAAGAAAATTGAAATCCTGGTTTTACATATTTAGTAAGGGCTGCAGTTCCCTTTGACTTTGAAGATGATGAGATGACGTTGATATTGTTGCCTTGAGGTGTAGAATTATGTTGCAAGTTATTTATTGGAGTCAATTATTGTACTTATGTAGGTATTGCATGCGTGCTATACGAAAATGTTGCCTTCTGTTGAGGTAGAGAATCCTCAGCTCGTTGTGTGGTCAGAATCAGTAGCTGAGTTACTTGAGTTGGATCCTAAAGAGTGAGGTTTTAATGCTTGCTGAAGATTGTCCTTTCTAATGTATTGTGATGGAAGTGACGCTGAGTTCTTTTAACCTTTCAGATTTGAGAGGCCTGATTTTCCACTTCTGTTCTCAGGGGCATCACCTTTAGTCAGGGCGTAAGTGTTACTTCTCTAGTTTGGATCTGCTTAAACTTTTAGTAGTCTGACAGCATGTTAAGTTGAATTTGCTTCTGCAGTGTGCCTTATGCCCAGAACTATGGAGGACATCAGTTTGGGATGTGGGCTGGTCAGCTAGGTGATGGTCGAGCAATAACTCTTGGAGAGGTTTTGAATTCAAAGTCTGAAAGATGGGAGCTGCAGCTAAAGGGTGCGGGGAAGACCCCATATAGCCGTTTTGCTGATGGTCTTGCAGTTCTTCGGAGTAGTATCCGGGAGTTCCTCTGCAGCGAAGCAATGCATAGTCTTGGAATCCCAACTACAAGAGCACTCTGTCTTGTAATGACGGGAAAAGATGTCAGCAGGGACATGTTTTATGAGTATGTTACTCTTTTATAGTTTTTGTGACATTTAATCAGCAAGGTTACTTGCAATCTATTCGCTAAAATTGGTGGAAAACCACCTATCCACCTATAAAGTATCTTCATTGTATACTTGGAGTATGTATAGGGAGCCATGTTATAGGATTAAGCTGTTTTTTTATCCATTCAAGTCTGTTTTTTGTTCTTTCTATGCATGACTATATTCATATTCATGCAGCGGGAATCCAAAGGATGAGCCTGGTGCCATTGTCTGCAGAGTTGCTGAATCCTTTCTTCGCTTTGGCTCTTACCAACTACATGCCTTTAGGGGTAAAGAGGACCTTGAGATTGTGCGTACTTTAGCAGATTACACAATTAGACTTCACTTCCCCCATCTAGAGAACATGAGTAAGAGTGAAAGCATATCATTCAGCACAGGCGAGGAAGATGATTCGGTTGTGGATTTAACTTCAAACAAATATGCAGGTAATATATTGGTTTTCTTGAAGTGGATAATAGGGGTGGATTGTTTATGCCTGTGTGGAATCTGTTCTCCTTTTTTATGCTGAATTGGGTGTGGCCAAAGAGAGTGATGGTATTGCCTCTTGATGAGTAGTCCTTGTCTCAACATTCCAGTTGTCAGCATGATTCTTAATGTTTTTATATGCCTCTGCTAGTGGTCCTTTTTGTCCTCCCATGTCTAAGTGGAAGGTATATAATATAATGTGTTTTACCAGCCATTTGTACTGGCTTGGTAGTGATCTGTCAGGCTTCTAACATCCATCTGGTTGTTAGTTTGAGGAAAACTTCTACTTTCTGAATTTAAAACACTTAGTGTCGAGAAAAGGAAGGACTTTATTGTCATTAAAAGATTCTACTTTTTGGTCTCCATACAATGCGGTAATATTGATTATCTTGAAGTGGATGTACGGATGGATTGTTTATGTGCTAAATGTCAGTGATAGTAATTGCCTCTTCTGGATAGTACTTGTCTCAGTATTTCCTTTGTCAGCAAAGTCTTAATGACCTCCTCATTTTTACCTGTTTCTGCCAGTGGACTTCAAAATCCTTCCATATCTACGTGAACGAGGATAATACAATTTTTTGCTGGTCATTTGTGTGGTCTTTGTGATGATCTACTAGAGCTCCACCGTCCAGATTAATACAGTACCAAGCAAAGTTCTAGACTCCAGAAATTTAACATTGGGGTCTGAGGAGGGGTAGAATGTCCTTTGAAATGCTTTTCCTTGAGCTGAGGGTCTATTGGAAACAGTACACTCTAACCTCCCCTCCCCAGTCCCCGCTTGTGGGACTACACTGGGTATGTTGTTGTTGTAGGAAAGGAAGTGCCTATTGTCGTAATAAGATGCTACCTTTGGTCTTAGAAGAGAAAAGAATCTTATGTTCTAATTTCTGTTTGTAAGTATTTTTAGTTCATCCGACATTGGGAAAAATGGACTTGGAGTTTACATGTATTCTTGTAACATAGTTCTAACTTCATTTTCATTACATTCTGTGCTATTTATTGTGCATTTTTGTTATGGAACTGAAGAAAAAATATTTTTATTTGTATATTTTGACAATTACTTTTCTCACATGCGTTAATGTATGGGTTCATTTTTTCAGCATGGGCAGTGGAAGTTGCCGAGCGGACTGCTTCCACGATTGCGAGGTGGCAAGGTGTTGGTTTCACACACGGAGTGATGAATACTGATAACATGAGTGTGTTAGGCCTCACCATTGATTATGGCCCTTTTGGATTTTTAGACGCATTTGATCCCAGTTTCACACCAAATACCACTGATCTACCTGGCAGAAGATATTGCTTTGCGAATCAGCCGGATATAGGTTTATGGAATGTTGCTCAGTTTGCTACTACTCTATCTACTGCACAGTTGCTAAATGATAAGGAGGCAAATTATGCCATGGAGAGGTGACCAAAAATACTACCATTTGCTGGAGTGTATTCTTTCCGTTGCTGGTCTTCATCTTTATACTGTTGAGTGACGTTTCATCTATCCACTTTTTTAGGTATGGCATCAAATTTATGGATGACTATCAAGTTATCATGACCAAAAAGCTTGGTTTGGTCAAGTACAATAAACACATGATTGGTGAACTACTTAAGAATATGGCTGTCGATAAAGTTGATTACACAAACTTCTTCCGATTACTATCAAACATCAAAGCCGATCCTACAATTTCAGATAAGCAGTTACTGATTCCTCTGAAAGCTGCTCTATTGGATATTGGTCAGGAGCGCAAGGAAGCTTGGACAAGCTGGGTGAAATCCTACATACAGGAGGTATGTACAATTATCTTTTTTTCTTTGAATTAGGAGTCATCTTCTTCTTGAGCTCAGTCGTAGACTCGTAGTGCATTGTAAAGTCATATCATCTTTGCAAGTTAAATCCCATTTCATAACTTGTTCACTAATAACTAAGGGTCAAGCGATGCTATGAAGGCCCTTGCTTTTAGACTATTTTCATGGTGCTCTCATAATTTGTGTGGAAGATATTTGCTCACCTGCAGTGGCGGAGTCAGGAAATCAAGGGGATTAAAAAAAAGGTTCTAAATTAGTGTAATTTTTCAACGAAGGGGATTCAATGGATCCCCCTTGCACCCCTCTGGCTCCGCCCCTGCTCACCTGCACCGTTCCCCTTAGACACGGGCTGCTGTTGGTGGGAAGGTCAAATAATTACTCTCCCAGAAGATAATTCACTTCATCTGCAGATCTATGTATTTTCAGGGCTTCAGTATCTCTGCACCACCACCACCCCACGTCCCTGCCCTTCCCGACCTCAGAGGCTTACATGAGCAGAAATCGGTGGATCTGGAATAAGTTTGATCTAATACGTATACATTTCAATTTTGTTTTAGTTCAAGCCAATAGGTATAGTTGAACTTTTTTTTTGAAACTTATAACTACCGAACCCATCCTAGATCCACCCGGCCTCTCCATAGTGTAAAAACATAAAAATGAAAAACGAGGAAAAAGAAAAAGAGAAAAAAGGGAAAGAAGTGGGATGTAAGCACAAGCTTAAAGTACATACATAACTCCATTTTGTTGCAACTATGATTGTATTTTTAATTGTTGTGTTGACGATGATGATTCTGGCGTGAAACCATCTCTGTTGTTTACAATTTGTCATTTTGTTCGAATGACAAATTGTAACCACATATAAACAATATAATCTTCTGCCGAAGGGGGCTTGGATGAAACCTTGGCCCTATCTGGCTCCGCCCCTTCTCCTTCTCTGTAATTTTTTCTTGCATGCAAGATGCTTAACTAGTCACTATTCTACTCTACAGCTCTCTACTAGTGGTGTATCAGACGACGAGAGGAAGGCCTCGATGAATTCTGTAAATCCAAAGTACATCCTTAGAAACTATTTATGCCAAAGTGCAATAGATGCAGCTGAACAAGAAGATTTTGGGGAGGTCCGACGACTATTGAAAGTTATGCAACGTCCATTTGACGAACAACCTGGCATGGAGAAGTATGCGCGCCTGCCTCCAGCTTGGGCTTATCGTCCCGGTGTAGGCATGCTTTCTTGTTCCTCATAAATTCTTTCTACTATATAATACAAGATATTAACTTGTATATGCATTAGAAATTTTAGCTTAAAGTTCTTGTAGTAATGTGTAAAAGGTATAGCTATTCTCTTTTTATATCGCCTTTTTTCGGAGGGTGGGGTGCGGGTAAGGATGGGGTGGGTTTGTAGCATTTCCACACGTATTTTGTGTTGGAGAATGCATTTTTTCGCGAGTTCCATACCAATATAAATTCAATTAGCTTGTTTCCTTTGAGCATTGATCAACCATTTCCTCTTGAAAGGCATCGCGTAAGAAACTGTGTATCGATCGAAAGATAGAGAGATAGAGTCGCAAGCTCGATGATCTACTTATAGGTCGTTTATTTCTTATTCATGAAGGTTGATTTGAACTCATTGAAAAGTACTAGAAGTGAAGATCAATAGGTCGCGATTGTGACATTACAAACCTAGAAAGGAGTAGAGATGGTCTCGATTCTCGTGTGTCTTTGAAGTGAAGATCAATAGGTCGTGATTGTGGCATTACAAACCTAGAAAGAAGTAGAGATGGTCTTGATTCTCGTGTCTTAGAAGTGAAGATCAATAGGTCGCGAATGTGACATTACAAACCTAAAAAGGAGTAGAGACGGTCTCGATTCTCGTGTGTCTTAGAAATGAAGATCAATAAGTCGGGATTGTGACATTACAAACCTAAAAAGGAGTAGAGATTTTCTCGATTCTCGCGTGTCTTAGAAGTGAAGATCAATAGGTCGCAGTTGTGACATTGCAAACCTAGAAAGGAGTAGAGATGGTCTCGATTCTCATGTGTTTTAGAAGTGAAGATCAATAGGTCGCGATTGTGACATTACAAACCTAGAAAGGAGTAGAGAAGGTCTCGATTCTCGTGTGTCTTAGAAGTGAAGATCAGTAGGTCGCGATTGTGACATTACAAACCTAGAAAGGAGTAGAGATGGTCTCGATTCTTGTGTCCTATTCAAGTTGCGGATCTCCTTCATTAGAGATTGGAAGAGCTCCGTTATACCTACATGCACTTTATGCATTAAGTGCATAGATGGATTCATGATTTGAACTGATTGGTTATCGTACTTAAAAAATTGTTCTCTCTGGTAAAATCTTTCTATAACAACATCATTTCGACCTTTTTTTTGTGCCTATTTTAGTGTGAGTGGTTGTTGCAAACCTATATCAATATTTGACGTTTAGATTTTATTTAGTTGTTATATGCAAACATGTCATTTCACAAAATGTGTACACTATAATAATAGAATTTGGATACATTCCAGTAATTAAACGTTTCACAATTAAGAAACTAAATTTATTGTTGTAAGCTAAATTTTCCAACAAATTGAGATTTTTTCTTTCGATCATATTTCGATTGTTAATACCGCTACTACAAACAACAAAGCTTTACACGTTATAGTATAAGATTATAACAACATATCTAGTGTAGTTTTATAAGTGGAATTTAAAGAGGGTAGAATGTACGCAAATTAGAAAAATCAAAGCATAATTTATTTAGTAAAAAATTTATAATTGACATACATTGCATGGGAAGGAAAATCATAGTTACAGTTTTATCAAAACAAATAAGATTTAATATGCTCAAATAGATAAGATAATAATTTTACATAACTAATTTTTTCTTAATAACCGCACATCGCACGAGTACAAATACTAGTTACCAATACAATGATACTGTATGAGTAATTAATAATAGAATGATTTATAGGTTTTTTTTTTTTTTTTGCATAAAAGACTAAACTGATTCATCCTAGTAATATTTGAAGTATTTTTTTTAATATGTTTTTTAAAGAATATTTAAAATTAAATTGATCGATTTGCCCTTCTATTTCAGTTTCCTCTATTTAGCTGAAGTATTTTCTCTGTTTCTATATATTTGTCTTACTTATGATGGATTGCAATATTTTTTTGTCGTTGTCTGAGTAGGAAGATATTGACTAAGAAATATGACATATAATAATATATCAATTCAGTCAACAAGATCTGATCGAATCAAATTAGGATGAGTGAAATTATAGTGATAACAAAATAGCAAGATGAATAATGCAAAAGAAGCAACAAGTAGTAGTAAAAATAGAAGAAAAAGATACTATGCAAATACTAACTAAAACTAATAAATAAGGACAAGATGAACCGAGGAGACTAGAAACATGTTTTTCCCACGTAAAAGTACGATAACACTTGACTATCTATTACATTTATAAGTTCTATATACACTAATCTTCGATTTGTATACCTTTGTATCTAAGATTTTGTCCTTAGAAGGCTAAAGATGTGTCAAGTATTGTCTAATTACCTCCCTCATTCTTCTTCGACCTACATTTACCTCTCTAAAAATCTGATATAGTCAACCTCTCACACATTCTTAATCGTACATCCATGCACGTCCTCTTAGCATGTCCTAATTATCTCAATCTTGCTTCACCCATGTTGTTCGACACAGACCATTTCTACCTAATTATCTTGTATAACTTCATTCTTATTCCTATCTTTTCTGGTATATTCATACATTCATCTGAGCATCCTCATCTTGTTTGCCTTTATTTGTTATAGTCAAAGTTTGTTACATAAATCGATTGTTGATCAAGTCTGACTGTGTATTTAAGTTGCTTGGACTTTGCAAAAATGTTGTTGCACTCATGTCGAATTCTTCAAATAAAATATACTATTTTTAGGAGGATCCAACACACACTCGTCGATATTTTTGAAAAGTCAGAACAACGTAGTTTCATATTATATTGTTAATTTATTATTGTTTAAAAGCATGCATCCTTATTTCTTTCCCAACTAACCTTAGCTGTGCTTGTTTGATCCTGAAAAACCTTAGATTCAAATGCTTAAAATATAATACAAGAAAAAGTACACATAAGAAAGTGGACTAATTTGGTATCTTGTGAAAAGTCACATGAACATATTCTTTTATATAATATATAGTCTTAAAAATTAGAGAAAAAAATGATTTGAATCAAAGAGATCTACTTAATATTAGTCAAATCAGGTCTCACATGTTTTGTTGCTTTCATGGGGTCATTTACATTTTTACCCCTATATTCATGTGCTAGTCTTGAAGTTTTGTTCTTTTGTACGGAGCATAAATTTATATTTTCGTATCATATATCTCATAAGTTACGTCTGGACATGATTTCAGTTTCTAACGAACTTATACCTCTCCAAGCATAAGTTCAATCGTAAAGAGCAAAAAACAAAGAGTAGTTCATTTAAAAGGCAAATTATGCAATAATTATTTTTTAAAGATAAAATCGAAAAGTGATCAATTCACGTTATTTCTACAAACTTCAACATTCACTTTCAGATAATTGTGGTAATGGGCTTATGCTATTCCTAGAGTTCAACGATAATCTATCTGTTAAGATAACGATTGACACACTTCAACCCTTTTTGAACTTTTAGTATTCTTCTTTTTTTTTCTTTTTTTCTCCGTTAATCTTTTAATGGTATTTTATTTTTTAAAAGTGAGATTTTTCGGTGTGAATCTTAAAAATTATATATAGACTGTCCTTTAAATATTACTATCATTTTTTTCTTATATTTTATCCATTTACACATGTTTTGTCAGATTAATCACAAGCCATAACTTAACTATATATCAAGAATGGATTCCTCTTTCTTTTTTATAAAAAACCAAATATACTTCTCCATTTTTCATTTGAAATTAAAGTTCTCCACACTATGGAAAATAGTCATAGAACATTATTTCTTCTTACTTTAATTCTATTTTTCTCTCATTTATTCATCATGGTTTTTTCACTTGAAGACACATTAATTCTTGAAGAAACAAAATCCCAATATTCAAGAAGATTAATGGTTTCTTTCAATTCAATTCCTACAAATATTGGCAATGTGAATGAGAAAAAAGCTTTGGAAAATGATTTAAGAAGAAAACCTAGAAGTTCTTCAAATCCAATTCAAAATAAAATACATCATTGATATTTTTATTTATTTATTATCCTTTTTTTTTGTTCTTGGTTTCCTTTATTTTCATTCTTAACAATTTAGGATACAATGAAAAAAGAGAATTTAACATTTTTTTTTCTCTTTCGGAATTTTTTTTTTTGTAAATTAGTCTTTTCATATATTTATTTTTTATAACGCTCATGGAGAAGGACTTGCAGACTTCTAGTTTAGCTAGTAAGCGCTTTCGAATAAGGATATATCATATATGCACATGACATTTTAGGAGAATTCCATTTCAGAATGGAAGGGAAAGGTGAAAGATTTTACAAGGCATAACAGAAGTTCATACGGTATGTGCGTTTTTGGATGAGTTGTATGATTGCGTAATCCAATGAACAAATTCGTAAGATTTGTTGGGCCAAAGCAAACAATACGTATCATGGGCTTGGATGGTAACTTTTTCAATCACAAGTTGATATGATTGTATCATATGTGAGTGTTATATTCATCTATTCTTATTAGTTTTATGAAAATTTAAATTGTGAATCGGTTGATTAAGGTAGGAATGACATTTTTTTTAGTAATGTATAACTTTGATGAATATGCAAATATATACTTATATTGTTAATGGAGTTCCTTTCCTTGTTTTTTTTTTTTCTAATTTTGATGAAGTGAAAAGATATATTGTTGTATTTTTTACTATGTAGGATGAGATCCCTCTAGTACAATTTTGCTGAAAAAGTAAAATATTAATATAAAAAGCATATAATATAAGTAATAATAACTATAAAAAAGGTACGGTGAGATAGCTGGAATTAAAATTTTCTCATTCTTAATCAGAGATCTTAAGTTCGAGTTATGTGAATGAAGAAACTTCTGATAAGGAGTGTTTGTCCCGTAAATGAGCCTATGCGATGCAATTCCAAATTAATCAAATTAATTAAAATTTTGAAAGTAAAATAATTATATCAAACCAAAAAAAAACAATACACCTTTTTTGCCTTACTTGATTTAATATTTAAGCCTTAATATTCAGTATCAATTTGAAAAATAAATGCTATATGATTAAAAGAAGAGCAACTTTCACATATAGCAAACATAAAAATCATATTTGTATGTTATAGCTATAGTTTGCATAATTGTGTTCTATAGCAAATTTTATGTTTTCTATGGAGCTTTTGATTTGTATAATTTGCTAGATACATCCAATTTTATACAAATTGTGTAGTTTTGTATAAATTCATTTATACATTGTAATTTGTATAATAAGATTTGTATTTGTATTATTGTAAGTGTATAGGACGAAAATATATGTATTCGTATTATATATACACTTTCTCTCGCTTTATACAAACACAAAACACATTTTATAATATTTATACATTTGTATACCGAATGAGTAATTGTATATCGAAAATGGCTAATTGTATACCGAACCAGATGGCAAAAAAATGGGATGTTTGATGCGAATACAAATAAAATAAACTATGGCTATAACATTTAATTTGAATTAATAGTTTGTTATTTCATATAATTTTCCCTTAAAAGGAACATTACTCCATTTTTTTGGTATATTACTTTTTGAAACTGAAAGGAGGGATGCAATACGAGGACTTTGCAGAAGGTCACCTATTTTAGTACTACTCTCACCTAAACATGCTTGATTTCGCTATTTTAATAGAATATGATGTGTTAGTGTTAGTATAATCGCATTACAATTTTGCATAGTATGATTTCGATTTCCCTTTTGTGAGTTCTATGCGGCCCGAATTTGAATAAGTTGAATTATTAAATATTTTTTTTTACTCCTTTCTAGGAGCTTCCACCTTTTAACTCTTTTGGTGACTCAAACTCACAACCTTAGGGTTGGAAGTGAAGAGTGTTTACTATCCGAACAACTCTCCCTTGTCTCAAATTAGTGAATTCCAAACATCGAATGATTGTTATGTCAAGGGTTCTTTATAACGACGTCATTCGTCTTAATATTAAGACTTATTAAGCATATGTTTCTGCTTTCGCATTAGTTTCATATGATATGCTCTGATATGTTATGTCAAGGGTTAGCTTCAAGTCAATCGTGATTTTGAGTACAGTATCTCAGCTGGGGTATAGACTCGAATTGTGACACTCAAAAAGGAAAAAAAAAAAACAAGAAAAGAATAAAAGGAGTAGGCACATGAGCATGAGACAAATTCAAAAAATAGCACTGAAAATGCACATGTTATCTCTTTCAAAGTCTCAATTATAATTAGTATAAAAATAAAACATTAGGCGTTTATAAAGAATACTTTATAATTTATTAGTTTAAATTCAAAACTTTTAATTAATTAAAGCATATGATTATTGGTGGTATCCCAACACCAATATCCCTATTCAAATTCATATCTCCGAATTTTAAAATTTATGTGCTAAAGAATTCGACTTTTAAATTTTTACTCGTATCAAATACCTCCCATTTATGAAAATCAGCACGTATTAAATATGAAATTCATGTTTTAAGATTTTGAAACGTCAAAAAAGATCAACAAATACAACATAAAAAATCCATTATTATGAATTCGTGTTTTATGACCCCGAAAATCTAAACATAGGCCATACTTTCTAACATGTCAAACAAAAAGGATGAACGCTAGTATACCAATAATGGTGACGGATCCAAGATTTTCATTGAGACAGTAAAATTCTGTACCCAAGTACAAGTCAACTATAAACACTCGATTCGAGTAAGTATTTACGGTGTTGCACATACACTATCATTGCTCACACACAACAGCCAAGTGACAATTCAGTTAAAATATAAAATTTAGAATCATTAAAAGCACCAACACCCTCTGAGGCATCCGCCAAGATTTGAAATTTATAGGTTCTGACGATTCCTCGCTTGTCACTAGGTTCAAAGCTATTGAGTTCTATCGAATCCCTACCATATATGTTCTCTATCCGCCCCTGGCAACCCTCCACCGTGAACTCATACCCCCCCCCCCCCACCACCCAC
>NW_006239095.1:1015452-1085242 GCF_000226075.1 Solanum tuberosum | reverse complement strand
ACCCCCCCCCCTGAACTCCCTCCCCCCCCCCCCCCACACACACACAAAATCAACTCCAACTCCATCTCTCATTTTTCATTTGGAGACCAGCTAGAAAACACCAGATTATGAAACTGCACCGCGTGTAGAAGATTGGATGTCGTTCATAGGGAATCACATTATGTCGTAAATTCTTCCCGTGCAACGCCAGATCTTGAGGACTACAAAGAGTTGATGAATTCTGCAATAAAAATTACCATCTGGGAATCATAGGCAGGGCTTTCCAACTCAAAGTGGCCAATACCTTCAATTAGATGAGTCTCGACATGTCCTGCTGCAGATCTAACCTTATTGTTCAGCTGTTTAACGGTGGTGAATCCGTCTTGTGTCCCCATGATGAAGAGCTTTGGTTTAGGCGATTTTAATACGTTTTTGTGATGTCGCCCAAAGAGGACCGATGCTAATAAACCAAAAGGGTAACCAATACTTACATAGCCCACAATCTGTTCAACCTGATCTACAGCAGAGCCTGCTATTGGTGCACCTGTTATAAATGTATATCGATAATGAGATAACAACAACAACAACAACATATCCAGTATGGTCCAACAACGTGGGGTTTGGGGCAGTAGAGTGTACGCAAACCTTATCCCTACCTTAAATATGAAAAGCAACTACAGTAGCAAGAAGCCGTGTTGAAAACAATTAAGAAAGGAACAAGTAGCAACAACAAATAATACGATAATTGTTAACCAGTCCATGCTAGTTGTATTTATCAACACGGCAAGTTCCAGAAAAGAATCAACTGCATATGTTACTACAGAATCTTTGGAACATCTTCTCTCATTGATTTAGAAGTAGCTTGTCTTGTGAAGAAGCAAAAGTACTAGTAATCTGCTCAAACGGCATTTGACATGGTATATTGGAGAATATGATAGAGAGACATGCTTTTATTGCTTACCAAAGCAATGCAACGAGCACTTAGATGAGTCACACAACTCATTGAGAAGGTGTAAGAGGGAATAAACTAACGACAAAGGGGATATATATCGGAGAATTTATAAATAGAGCTGAATGAATTATCATTTTAAACGCTCAACTGGATTTTCTAGAAGTGAAAATGATAGGTAGCCTCTAAGTTCTAACTCTTTAACCTATTTAGTACTCCCTCTCTTCAAGTTCTCTTCCTATTTCTAGCACTTACACTAAAGAATTGATCAGGTTTAACCGGGAAAAATGGTCTTACTTCTCCTACATTCTTCTTTCCCTCTTCCGTTACTTAAAAAGACAACTACAATCTCATGCTATATATACTTACATTGTCATACATCACGACAGGCTTAAAAAGACCATAAAGGACAAAAAGCTTTTGTTCTAGACATGTTTAACTTAGGCGGCAACTAACCTTGATTTTACTATTCAGAGAAGGCAATGGAGACAGTTCAAAGTAAGGAGATCAGCGAGACAGGCAAATATGAGAGGATGGGAAAGCAGTGATCCTCAGAAACTTCCCTTCTTCCGAAAGAAAAAAGGAAAAGACATGCATCATCACAGTGCAAAAAACAGTTTTATCTAATTATTGCCATTGTGTGCATTTTTGTGGCAAAGCTTTCTATAAATAATTCATGGTCATTAATGATTGCCAACAGAAGAAAGTTATGAGTCAACTCCGCCAGGGACGTGATTTTAGACTCCTAACGTTCTTGAGAATCGCTTGCTGCTGCATACGGATACCACAGAAATATAAAAAGGCAAACTAGTTTGAAGTTCACTATTTATAATTCATCAATCTGATTGTTTTACGGTAGCATTTCCTTGTTTTAATACAACATGATTAAATGTGTACTACATTAGCACCTCGATTTTTTGGACAAGAAAGAGAGAATGAAACATCCAACACTATGCCATTAAAAGTAGCAGCAAAAGAAAATAACAAGTATGGAACTTGAGTAGCAACAAATCACGTTTACGCGGATGGATGTTAAAGACACCAAGTATTTGCAAAATAGAGCTCTCACCCTTACAACAACAGCAATATACCTAGTGTAATCGTACAAGTGGGGTTTGGGGAGGGTAGAGTGTACGCAGACCTTACCCCTACCTTGGGAGGTAGAGAGACCGTTTCCAATAGACACTCAACTCAAGGAATAGCATATCAAAGAAGATCGAAAAAGAAATAACGGGAATGAATAAAAATCGTGGCAAAATACTATAGAAAGCATGACAAAACATTCTGAAAAAAGGAACAGTCTACTTAACCTAATAGTGTAATAAGAGCACATAACATAAAGTACTTAAGAAAAATCTAAACTTTAGAAGTGCAAGAAACTTCTAAAAGATATTCCTCTCCATATACCTCGACAACCACCTAATATTGAATATGGATGAACCAAAACCACAATCCACGAGTTCTCCTTGCTTCCTTACTCTCCTACTGAAACCATGCAGCAGTTTCCTATCAAATGTGACTCAAGAACTAGCTTATTTGATAGGAATCAACTTATATATCCTTGTAATCCAACAAACTCAACGCATCTAGCTGTGTACTACAATAAACTAGAGCATTTAGCTAACAATTAAAGCTACCAGAAAACAGTCAGTAATTCTCTTAAAATTAAATGAACTGATGACACAATGCACTCTTTATTTGGAAAACACAAGGATGACACAAAAAATTTGGAAAATCCTTCTAAATTGTGGCAATACTTATCAGGGTCATTGAATCAAACATCAAACACATTCATCAAACAAACTTAATATAGAGGCAACCCCATCATTCCGAAGAACCAAAAAACCATCTATAGACACTAAAAATCTATGTTGCTCGGGCTCTTCAAAAATGTCAATGGGTGCATGTCAGATTCTCCAAAAGCAGTGTATTTTTGGAGAATCCAACATGAGTGAGACATTGAAAGTGAAGAATCCATGCAACTCAGCTAAAAATATCTACACTATCAGTGTAATTTAACCATTAAATGAACTGACACAATGCAGTCCTTGTTTGGAATAACACAACGATACAACAACAACAACAACAACATACTCAATGTAATCCCACAAAGTACTAAGTGAAACCTTACCCCAACCCTGGAGGAAGAAAAAGCTATTTCCAATAGACCCTCAGCTAGATGAAAAACAAATCAAAGCAGTTCAGAAAAGGAAATAACATAAATGAAGAAGTCATGGCACAACATTACAGAAAGCATAACAAAGCATAACTACAACAAAACAAAACAAAGAATATGACAATCGAAGTATAAGAAGCAACAAGCAAGAAGCTACACGAGTAATACTACGACTACTAGTACGTAAGTATAAGCAAGACCACACTCTACTACCTCCTAACCTACACGAGTAATACTACGACTACTAGTACGTAAGTATAAGCAAGACCACACTCTACTACCTCCTAACCTACACGAGTAATACTACGACTACTAGTATGTAAGTATAAGTAAGACCACACTCTACTACCTCCTAACCTACTACCCTAACTTCTAAATAGTGGAATACTATACAAGCTCCATTGAATCAAACATCAAAACAGGCTTAATTTAGAGACAACTCCATAATCTTGAAACCCCCAAAAAATACATCTATACACTAAAAAGGAAACAAATTTAAAATTCTATATACCTGCAGAAGAACCCACCAACAAAATCTTGTTGACAGATAGATTTTCACAACCCCATTTACAAACAGCCACCACATCCTTAATTTCCTTAAACCCAGTAATAGAAGGCTTCCCAGTTGATCTTCCAACACCTCTCATATCAAAGGTTAAAGCTTTATACCCTTTTCTTGATAACCCACTTGCTATTCCTCTCAATAGACTCTGACAACCACCTAATATTGAATATGGATGAACTAAAACCACAACCCATGAGCTATTTTTGCTTATTTCTTCACCTACTGCATCTTCTTCATCATCTTCATATGGGTTTGGTTTGAAAATTGTGGCATGGAGCTTGACCCCATCACTGGTTTCCACTGTACAAGAATCTATAGTAGGAGCTCTTGACATTTTTGATGATTTGGGGAAGAATGGGACAGTCAATTTCCTGTTTAGGTTTTTTGGGGGTCAAAATGACAAATTGGAAAAGTTAAGGGTCAATCTTTGCTACTTTTATAAGTTACTTTTTAACTTGGTTTCATATGATATATGTGCCCTTTCGTAGAGAAAATTTTAGAAATAGCAAACATAATGGTCATAATAACGTTCTATAGCTATAGTTTCGATAATTCTGCTTCATAGTTATAGTTTTGTTTGCTATGGAGGCTGCGGTTTGCATATTTCTGATCGTTTATATATTTCGTTTGCGAATATACAAATAGAGTAAGTATATATAAATTTTGTATTTATACATTCAGAAATTTTTCAGAAGTCCATTTGTATATTTTACTTGCCAATATACAAACATGGTAATTTAATATGATTTTTTTATAAATCGTATACAAATAGCTAGAGTAAGTATATACGAAATTCTAGATTTGTACAATCAGGAACTGAATTATACAAATTCTGGATTTATATAAAGCAGACAAATTATATAATAATATAAATCAGAAGAATAGCAAAAATTGGGGAACTATAGCCGTGAATTACAATTTTCTTAAACTATAATTATAGTACCTAATATAGGTTAAATGTTTGTTGTTCTGCATAATTTTCCCTTAATGTTATATATAAACAAATGGACACTTAAATTTACACAAAGTTAAACAATTAGACACATATGTCTTACGTGACATAATATATGTAGTATATCATATAGGACCATAATACGCCACGTAGAATAGACACATTTATCCTACGTGGCGTCTTACATGATAATTTTGTAACACTCATACTAAAAATGAAGCATAGTTGGCAAAGAATTTTAAGAATATTAGGTTTAAATTAGAAAAATTATGGTTATTATATAATTAAGTGAGTTCAATGTACAAATGATTTAAACTAAAAGTTATTGAGGTACTTGAATTAGAAGTCAACTACGAGTTCAGTCAAATTTCTGTATACAATAGTTTTAGTTCAAACTCTAAGCTAAGAATAAATTACTCTCTAATTTATTTATTTTTTAAAATGATTTAATCAAGTAACTGAAAATCATTAAAACTGATTATCAACAAAAAGAAAATGAGAATCATAAATGAATTCCCCCAACAAAATCATGTTTTTTTCCATGTTCTTTTTGTTTTTATGAAAATCTATAAAAGAAAAAAATGGCTATAAATATGGGAAAAAAATAAGAAGTTAAAAGAAGGTTCATTCACATATAGTTGTCTTATACCACTAATTAATTAATTGGTTGTCTTATAATATAGAAGTCTTGGCGTAACTAGTAAAATTATAGCCGTGATCATGAGGTCATAGATTCAGATTCATATTGTAGAAAAATGATTTCTTGAAAAAGTATACATGATAAGACTGCCTATAATAGATTCCTGTGGCTAAATTCTTCTATAATTTTTGCGCCTAGCGAAAATTAAGTACACCTAATTATATGTGAATGCACTTTCAAAATTTAAATTTGATGAATTTAAATTTTAGAATTTTTAATATTATACTAGTTGTTGCACATGCTTTTAAAATCATAAATTCAAACTTGGTATTAATTAATATTTAATATATTTTCACATATGTATTTATGCTTTAAATTAAAATACTTAAAAAGCGTTTGACCATAAATATTAAATATTTTTTTACAAATGAGCAAATGTTTCAAACTTGATTAATTTACATAAAATAAACAATTAAATTTGATCCAAAAATATAATTTCATATAATCAATAGATGGCAAAAAAAAAACAAAAAATATTTATTTCTTTTTGCCACATTTACATTAGCTGACTTTATTTCATTCTAATCCATAAATGAACAAAATTGTATTCACAAAATCTAATAACTATTCCTTAAAAGCTAAGTATGACCATTTAAAAAAGAAGAAAAAATTGAATCATTATTTACCAGGTGATTTAATTTCTCTAATAAAAAACTCAAAAAAAATCTTTAGAAAATGGAGAAACTTCAAGTCCAAGATGATCTTTTGCTTGCATGTTCAGTGAGAAGGCATGGATTAGACAAGTGGGAAATGGTGGCTGCTGAATTCTCCAAAGCCATTTTTCGTTTTCGTAAATGTGTTCTTAATATATCGCCCGATGAATGTCAGATCAAGTACGAAAGTCTCAAAAAGCGTTTTAAGAATTTGTACCAGATGAATTTTAATGAAGAAGATGATGATGAAAGTGCACTCGTAAAGTTGATGGCAGATGCACTTAGAGAGACTTATAAAAATATTTTGAGAAAGGAATTGAAACTATTTGATCCTTCGATTGAGTAAGATCTATCTTTTTATTTTTAAAAATAGCAACAACAAAAAAAACCCTTTTTTTCCTTTTTGATTTAATTTTTGTTTATGATGCTTGGAGAATTGTAGTTTTTCATGATTAATTTTTTGTGTGATCCTCATTTGTATGATGGATTTTTTTAAAATAAATTGATTAATAGGGGACATAAATATAAGGTATATATTTTCTCTAGATCTTAGGAGTTACAGAGCATAAATAAAATATCATTAATTGGTACAATCTACCACTAAAAAAATATTTTTTTCTTTCTTTTTGAGTGTAGAATTAATTATGGATTTTTTGAAGACAAATTTCATTGTTAATTCATAATTTTTTTTCTTCTAAAAAACTAAATAATTGTTAGCTTAAAAAATTGTCCCCAAATAATATAATTATGCATTAGTTTTGGCTTCTTTTATTGTCCAAGTTTATATATTCTCCTTTTTTTTACAAGTTTAACAACAAGAAGACAATTTGATATATTGATATATATATCTTTATTTATTCTATGTTTATATAGGAAAAAACTTCACAATCTCTACAGATTAGAAGCAGAAAAAAGAATTGCTGATGAGGAAACAGGCGATGATACGTCTAATGACAAAATGGATAATATCAATCAAGATTTTATAGGTGTTCTTGATGTGCTCAGATCTCACAAATATTGCTGTCTTTTTGAATCTCGACTTTTTTGTCAGGTAAATCCATTGTTAACCTATATATCATTAAATTTTATATGTTTCTAGTAGAGCAATAAATTCTTAGTGTTATAGCAACAAAAGTTATATCGTCTCAATTTCTTTTAGTGTTTGATTTACAAAAGATGGATACATATATATTTCTTTCACAAAAGTGAATCTTCTTTTAAAAAGGAATGTTTTTTTCTTCTATTTTATGTGACATTCTTTCCTCTTTATTAATTTTTTATGAAAAAAATATTTTTTTTAAAACATAGAAATGATTGAACTTTGAACTCCACATTTTTTTACCCCTAAGGACATGTTTTTATAGCCATGTATTAATTAATTTGACTTGATGTGAAGAAAGAATTCTGAAACTTATAATCTGAAATGCATCATAATATTTGTGTGACTATAGAACTTTTCACTAATTATAAAATGAAAAGTTTAAAGCTTGATTATTATAGACCTATGTCATTTTTTAAACAAATTGACAGTAAAATATGTTACATAGAATGAAAGGAATATCTAACATATTTAAGACCAAAAGTCTTTTTTATTCTTTCTTAAATTCATTGTAAAATGTGAAATTATCAAATGTACAATATTAAGATCATAAAACTTAGGTTATTAGTTCATTATTAGTGCTAATTATTTATTGTTTTTTTTTCTTCAGGAAAGTCATCCAGATTTTCATTATATCAAACAAATTAAGCAGCATATGGATTTACAAATTATTCAAAACAAGCTAGAACAAGGTGTTTATTCAAACATGAAATTTGCCAACTTCTTCAGAGATCTCTTGTTAATGTTCAACAATGCTATCGTTTATTATCCAAAAGACACTCTTCAATATTCCACCGCGTTTGAGCTCAGAGCCATTGTGAGAGAGATGGGTAAAAAACTCTTATTTCATCGTAAAATTGTGATAGCATTACCTGCAGTGCGTTAAAAATTGGAGAAAAAGACGTGTAACAAAGCTCAAGGAGATGGTAAGAAATATGTCAAGAGGAGTGCTAGTCTTTTTCTTTTTTATTTTAAATTATGTGTGTTTTGAACAAAAAAAAATATTGTTGCATGATTGAATTTGCATAATTCAGTTGATGATCTATGAAAAATTGTTTGGTATGTGAGCTCATGAGCTAATTTTTTTTTTTCTCTAATTAGTTCAACATAAAGCGTTTTTTTTTTTCAAAATTTTTTTTTATCAACTTCTTTTGTTTTTCGAAAAAAAAAAAACAATATAGTCATGAAATAGCAAAAAATAAAATAAAATATACCATACTTTTAGACGATTACATGTAGCTCCAATCTTAGTAATTAGGCAGAATTAAGCTTCACTACGCCTCTTTCTATTAAGTAGTCAACTTTTAGTTAATATAATATAATTAAATCGATGGAAAAAAAATAGTAGTATTTTTGTACAAAAATATTAGGGAATTTTTCAATATTTCAGTCAATTTCTTTTTTAGTCATGAGCTGATTTAATAGAAAATGGGTGAAAACCTATATTTCTAATAGTGATTAAAAGTAATGAAATAACAAAAGTTACATCTACTGTTTGAAATAGAGTAAAATAACCCAAAATCCCAGGAGCTAATCCAAAATCACAGGAGCTAATTCAAAATCACCTACTCGATTGACAAGCATAGCTTTTATAGTTGTTTTATCTGCCTGAAATCGTGTAAACCAGAAATGAATTAACAAATATGAAGCAGGATCTACTCCCTCCCATCCCAGGCTAGATAAAAATTATTAGGATTGAGAATATAGTAATTATTTTGTGCTGATGTATATGCTTTTTATTATTAAAATAAAACATATTTTGTTGAATAATTAACATCAAAAAATAACATCAATTAAGGGATAAAAAAAGAAGAAGCTTTCAAAACTTTCCAACCTACTAAAGGAAAAAAAAGTTTAGAACTCATAATTTTATTTTTATTATTTTTCTTTTTAGCATCATATTCCCCTTGTTCTCTCACGGGGGAGCTTAAACTATTAATTCAAAAAGAAAAAAAAAACTTCCAAAGCATAAATAAGTAATTCAAAAAAAGAAGCTTCCAAAGCTTCTATTAGTGATTAACTACGTGATTAGGAATAATTAGTAATTTAAAAGGAAAGATAAAATAAAAAGTAAACGTCATCTCCATTAACTATATAATTTAGTTAGGAGTAATTAGTAATTCAAAAGGAAAGATAAAATAAAAAGTTACCAAAAACGTCATTTCCATTAACTATATAATTTGGAGTGATTAATCTATAAAATCATTATACTCCAGTAATCAACTTGTTCATCTTCTTAATCATTAGGGTAAGTTTTTCTTTTAGCTAGATCGATCTATAGCTCTATTCATATTATTGTTTCTTCAATTTATCAATCACTAAAATAATGGCTCAAGCTAAGGGAAGACCGTTGGGCCATATATTTTATCCTAAGAATATAGAACTCATGAAATATTTAGTAGAGTTTACGAGAAATGAACCACTTCCAAACCAGGATCAATTTATGCAGGTGGTTAATCTTTATGCGGAAAATGAACCATGGCAGATTTTTGAAGGCACTAAGAGCTACACACGTTACTTCATAACGCCCCAAAAGAAAAGAATTTGAAATGGAAAAGAGTTGCGCGAACTGTGGGGAAGGGTACGTGGAAGCCACAAGGAAAGGGAAAAGAGGTGTTTGACAAAAAAGGTAGACTTATGGGGTACGTGAAAAGTTTGAAGTACACCTACGACGAAAGTAATAACAAGAATGCTAATGGCGAGTGGCTAATGATTGAATACTCTTTGTATGATGGTTATTTGGGTGCAAAAGAAATTAAGAATAAGGGTCATGTAATATGTAAGATAAAGAAGAAGCGTAAATTCACTAGCGATGAGAATATGAATGACGTTAAAGAACTTATTGATTCATCTTTGTAATTAGAAGACTACATTATTGTAGAGGACGACGATGTTAGAGATGAAGTACTTTCTATTATGGACAAGGAAGACGATGATGATCCTAATGTAGAATGCTTAGAGGGACATCCATAAGCTGATATTAATCTTGAAAACATAAACTTTGTTGTAGAATTTATCAATTAGTATACTCTCAATTTTTCTTGTAAGCTAATATATATCGTATCTTTATTTTCCATTTGTTTTGTCTATGCAATCAAGTACATACAAATTTTTTGACTGATTCTTGTCTTCCTAACGTCTAATAAATCAAATTCTACTTTATTAAATTGTTGATGGAAAATAAAAATATTTACTTGACGATAAATAAGTTACGTACTATAACATATAATAATATAAAATTTTATCACACTAATAAAAATAAAGAATAGTCTGGTGCACTAAATTCTTATTACACGTAGCATAAGGATAAACTAGTTATGTACTATAACACCTAAACTATAGAATACATGTCCTAATAACTTATACTAAAAATGAAGCAAAGATGGCAAATAATTTTAGGAATATAAGGTTTAAATTAGAAAAATTATGGTTATTATATAATTAAGTGAGTTTAATGTACAAATGATTTAAACTAATAAGTTACTTGGGTGCCTCAACTAGAAGTCACCTATGATTTCTGTCAAATTTCTGTATACAACAGTTTTAGTTCAAACTCTAAGTTAAGAATAAATTACTTTCTAATTTTTTTAAAAAAATTGATTAAATGAAGTAACTGAAAATCATTAAAATTGACTATTAACAAAAAAGAAAATTAGAATCATAAATGAATTCCCCCAAAAAAAACCATGTGTTTTTCCCATGTTCTTTTTGTTTTAATTTTATGAAAATATTTAGTGAGATATCCTATAAAAGAAAAAAATGGCTATAAATATGGAAAAAATAAAAGTTAAAAGAAGGTTCATTCACATATAGTTGTCTTATATCACTAAAAGAAGGTTGCATAACTAGTAAAATTATAGTTGTGATCATGAGATCATGGATTCAGAAAAATAACTTCTTGAAAAAGTTACATGATAAGAAAGTATACATGATAAGATTGTGTATATAGATTCTTGTGTCCAAATGTTTTTATGATTTTCGCGCCTAGCGAAAATTAAGTGCACCATATTATATCTGAATTCACTTTCAAAATTTAAACTTGATGAATTTAACTTTTAAAAGGTTTTTAATATTGTACTTGTTGCATATGCTTTCAAAATTATATATTCAAACTTGGTATTAATTAATATTTAATAAATTTTCATCTATGTATTTATGCTTCAAATTGAAAGTACTTAATAGGCTTTTGACCATAAATATTAAATATTTTTCTAAAATGAGCAAATCTTTCAAACTTGATTAATTTACCTAAAATAAATAATCAAATATGATCCAAAAAAGTAATTTCATATATAATGAATAGATGGCAAAAAAAAATTATTTCTTTTTGCCACATTTACATTAGCTGGCTTTATTTCATTCTAAGCCATAAATGATCAAAATTATATTCACAAAATCTAATAACTATTCCTTAAAAGAAAATTGACCATTTTAAAAAGAAGAAAAAATTGAATTATTATTTACCAAGTGATTAATTACTCTAAAAAAAACTCAAAAAAATTCTTCAAAAAATGGAGAAACTTCAAGTCCAAGATGATCTTTTGCTTGCATGTTCAGTGAGAATGCATGGATTAGACAAGTGGGAAATGGTGGCCGCTGAATTCTCCAAAGCCATTTTTCATTTTCGTCGATGTGTTTTTAACATATCGCCAGTAGAATGTCAGATCAAGTACGAAAGTTTAAAAGAGCGTTTTAAGAATTTGTATCAGATGAATTTTAATGAAGAAGATGACGATGAAAGTGCACTCGTAAAGTTGATGACAGATATACTTACAGAGACTTATATAAATGCTTTGAGAGAGGAATTCAAACTATTTGATGCTTTGATTGAGTAAGATCTATCTTTTTATTTTTAAAAATAGCAAAAAGAAGAAGAAAAAACCCTCTTTTTTCCTTTTTGATTTAATTGTTGTTTATGATGCTTGGAGAATTGGGGCTTTTCATGATTAATTTTTTGTATGATGGATTTTAAAAAATAAATAAATTGATTAATAGGGGACACAAAAATATAAGGTATATATCTTCTCTAGATCTTAGGAGTTATAGGGCACAAATAAAATATGGTACAATCTACCACTAATTTTTTTTTCTTTTTTGTTGAGTTAGAATTAATTATGGACTTTTTGAAGACAAATTTCATTGTTAATTCATCATTTTTTTCTTATAAAAAAAAAACTAAATAATTGTTAGCTTAAAAAATTGGTCCCATAAAATATAATTATGCATTAGTTTTGACTTCTTTAATTGTTCAAATTTATGTTTGTAGATCTAATTTTTAGGTACACTAAGAAAAGCTAAAAAGGAAAAATCAAAATTTTGATAAGTTAAATTGTTTAAATAAATTTGTAAACAATTTCTCAAACAGTCTGTACAATTTGTTGTCTCTCTTCAATTACATATATTATTCTTTTCGATGATTTATAACAAGTATTTCTAATTTTCAATTATAAGCCTAAGAGGGTGAAATTATATATACTCATTTTTTGTAAGTTTAACAAGAAGAAGACGATTTGATGACTAATATATATCTTATTTATTTTATGTTTATATAGAAAAAAACTTCAAATGCTTTACAAATTAGAGGCAGAAAAGAGAATTGCTGATAAGGAAGAAGGAGATGATACATCTAATGACAAAATGGATAATATCGATCAAGATTTTATAGGAGTTCTTGATATACTGAGGTCTCACGAATATTGTTGTTTTTTTGAATCTCGACTTTCCAGTCAGGTATATTGATTGCTAGTCTATCATTAAATTTTATATATCTAGTTGTGATAAATTCTTAATGTTCAACGACTAAAGTTATATCGTCTCTATTTCTTTTAGTGTTTGATTTACAAAAGATGGATACATATATATTTCTTTCACAAAAGTGAATCTTCTTTTTTTTCCTTCTATTTTATGTAATGTTCTTTCCTCTTTAATTTATATTGGAAATTTTATTTTATTTTTTAAAGAAAACTTAGAAATGATTGAATTTTGAACTCCACATCTTTTTACCCCCTAAGGACATGTTTAATTATAGCCACATATTAATTAATTTGACTTGATGTGAAGGAAAGAATTTTGGAACTTATAATCTTAAATGCGTCATAATATTAGTGCTAATTATTTATTGTCTTTTTTTCAAGAAAGTGATCTAGATTTTGGTTATATCAAGCAAATTAAGCAGCATATGGATTTACAAATTATTCAAAACAAGCTAGAACAAGGTATTTATTCAAACATGAAATTTGCCAGCTTCTTCAGAGATCTCTTATTGATGTTCAACAATGCTATCGTTTACTATCCAAAAGACACTCTTCAATACTCCACCGCGTTTGAGCTCAGAGCCATTGTTGTGAGAGAGATGGGTAAAACAAGAAGGTGCTTGAGTTTATAGGCGCTCTTTAGGTGTTTTGAATTTGTTTGTTTTGTTGGTACGATAATATTTCGCAGTTTATTATCACCATGGATTAAAACTGCTTTTTTCCCCCCAAATTATGTGTTTTGAACTTAAAAAAATGTGGCATGATTGAATTTGCATAATTCTTTTTTTTGTCTAAGTTATGTGTGAGCTAATGTTCATTTTTTTTTTCTCTAATTAGTTCAACATAAAGAGTTTTTTTTAAAAAAAAAAAAAGTTACATGAACTTCTTTTGTTTTTTTGACCTAGGAATAAATAAATAAATATCAAATTATTTGATTTTCTCATATATATCGTAGTCCAATTTTTTGTTTTTTTTAAAAAAAAGTTTTAGGTATTTGAAGATAAATAAGTTACGTTATAGAGTACATGACCTAATGATATAAAATTTTATCACACTAACAAAAATAAAGAAATAGTCTGATGTACTAATTAAACTCCCATTACACGTAGGATAAGGATAATCACCTTCTTTTATTTTTTGACATAGGAAAAAAATTAAACAACGAATTCACTCAAATTTCCCATATATATATCGTACTCCATTTTTTTTTATTTTGATAAAAGCTATATATAACATGAAGATAAATCAGTTACGTGCTATAACAAATACATACATTATATAATACATGTCTTAATAATATAAATTTTTATCACACTAACAAAAATAAAGAACAGTCAGGAGCACTAAAGTCCCATTACACGTAGACTAAGGATAAATAAATTACGTACTGTAACACATACACTATATCACACATGTTCTAATAATATAAAATTTTATTACACTAACAAAAATAAAGAACACTTCGATGTACTAAACTCATATTCCGTAGGATAAGGATTTTTAATAAAAAAGAAGTCCGTAACTTCCGTAACAAGGAATAATGAAACGATAAGTTAATTTATTTATTTTCCTCTTTTATAAAAGAAGACAAGAAAAAATATTCTTGATTATCGTTATTTTTACACAAAGTCGTAAAAAATAAAAGAAAAAAGTATGGCAAAAATTGAGTTTGATGATTTAATTGATGAACCAAAATCTCAAACAAGAAGTGTTCGTTGCAAATATTCTGCAATTCAAAATAGTATTTCTGGTAATTTTTTCGTATTTTTTTATTGTTGTTTATGTGTTATTTTTCTAGATATTTTGTAAAAAAGATGAATTGAAGCTGTATGCAGCTTAGCGTGTGTGACTTATATGTTATGAGTTTGAGTCGTGGAAACAGTTGTTAATGATTATGTTAAAATAAGCTAATTAGGTCTCTTTTTATATTAATATTATTATTTTGTAAATAAGATTTATTTTGTTTTTGATGTGTTATACAGAGGGAAAAGATGATATTGGAAGTGTTAATTCTGAGAAGTTTAAGAAAATTATGAAAGAAATTGAAAGTTCTCATAATGAAGGTATTTTTTCTGGTTTTTTTTCTTCTCTATTTCTTTTGTTTTGTGATATGACTCTCTCTATATGTATAAACAAGTTATTTAACTTGATCTCAGCTGGCAAATTTAGTTGTGAACAAGGACACGCGTAAACGAGTTATTTAACTTGATCTCAGTTGGCAAATTTAGTTGTGAACAAGTACACACACATCTTACATGACATATTGATGTTGTTGTCTCACTTTTGGTATAAAATCGATTTTGGCTTTTTTATAATTAAAACTGTTTTACCAACATGGGTTGTGATGTAGTGGTGGAACTTTTTCAACCTTAACCAGAGGTATCGGGTTCGAGTCTTGGATTTCATGTTGGGAGCGTCACCCCCGAATGGGCCCTGTAGTGTGCGATCCGAATTTAGTTAGGGCTCCAATGTGGGCTCCAGACATTGAGTGGGAAACCAAAAAAAAAAAGTTTAAAACTGTTTACTGTTTCAATTTGTTTGTCTTACTTTCCTATATGTTGGCAACTCTTTAATTTCAACGTGTTTAAGAATACAAAATTAAAGAACATTTTGATGAATATCTTTAGTTTAAGGTCATAAGATTAAAAAGTATTTTTATTTTCTTGAAATCCGTGTGAAGTCAAAACCAGATAGACGAACGAGAGAGTATTAACTTATTCATTGTTGTGTTTGATTGTTAGTTAAAAAGCCAAGAGAACAAGTTGCAGATGCAGAGACATTGTTAGATCTTGCCAAAACTTTGGTGTCTTCTGTTAGATCACATTCTGCTGATGGAATTACACCGAATATGTTCATCTCCTCATTGCTCGGAGTCTTTGGGACGCAAAGTCCCAAAAGACTCTCTCGGAGTGCAACTACGTTACATTGGAAGAAAATTGGGCGTTCTGTTTCGCCAATTTTTAGCAATGGCATCAGTGGTTTTCACACCATGTGAGTTTTTGTTTTGGCAACTTTTATTTTGCTTCACTTGTGATCTTGCATTTTTTATGTTTTGTTGCTTTGTTCTTGAAGGATTGGACCTATGGATCGTGAAGTTAAGCAACGTAAGTATACACGTAAACCACGTTCAAAGTTGTACTTGCGCGCTCAACCAAAGGAGGTATGTTGTTTCTCATTGTTTTTGTTGTTGTAAAAGTGTGTTTTGTAGTACTCATGTTCATGTATGAGTGCATTTAGTAAATTCCCTTACTTGGTGTCCATTTTTGGATTTGTTATCATCTTGATGGTTTCAGTGTTCTGTTTACCCACCTAAACTATCACCTTTTCGCAAGTTTCATACCTTAACTATCATTCTTTTTATACTAAAACACATCTTGATGCTAAGTTGGCCTACATGTGCCTGTTGTCAATTGATGTCTGAGTGCATTTAGCAAATTCCCTTACTTGGCATCCAATTATGATTCTTAACTATCGTCTTGATGGTTTCATTGTTCTGTTTACCTATCTAAACTATCACCTTTTCGCGAGTTTCATACCTTAACTATCACTCTTTTTATACTAAAACACATCTCGATGCTAAGTTGGCCTACATGTGCCTGTTGTCAATTGATGTATGAGTGCATTTAGCAAATTCCCTTACTTAGCGTCCAATTTGGATTCTAACTATCGACTTGATGGTTTCATTGTTTTGTTTACCTATCTAAACTATCACAGCTTAGTATGATGTAATTTACGTGTTCTGCCTCTATCGCAGCTTGATGTTAACGCGGAGGAGATAACAGACACGGACAAGAACATATCAACCATGTTTCAGATCTTAAGGAAGAAGAAGAGAGTTAAGCTTGAGAATATCATACTGAACAGAACATCCTTCGCGCAAAGCATAGAGAATTTATTCGCGTTATCTTTTCTAGTGAAAGATGGACGAGTTGTCATAGACGTGGATGAAAATGGAGCTCATTTTCTCAGTAAGATACCTCTCCGAATCTTTTGTTGACTATGTTCGAGCTGTGGAAACAACCTCTTGCAGAAATGCAGGGTAAGGCTGCGTACAATAGACTCTTGTAGTCCGACCCTTCCCTGAACTCCACGCATAGCTTTTTTTTTTTTTTTCCCTTTCTTATGTTCTGCTCTTTTCAGCTCCAAGGAATGGTCCTGATGCCAATTTAGTTAAGTCTGGTGAAGTAAAATACAGCCACTTTGTCTTCAGATTGGATTTTGCTGATTGGGAGGTAAGGAATCTCTACATCTGTGTCGTGTTTCTCTTTTACACGTACCTTAAGAACTCGTATTTTCAAGTTTCAATCAAATCTATGTCCAAACGCTAACCTAGTTTAACAGGATCCTAGTGTGTTTTATGACATACATTCGCGATATTCTGGATTTGATTTCTTTGTTAAACGAGCACTCGATGAACTTACCATATGGCATTGTTCATACAGTTGATGAGGAAAGCAGTAGCAGAAGGAGAAGAGTTGATGCCAAACAGGGAAATAAAGGCGAGTCCAGTCTTTACTGAAGATAATAAACCAGACAAGGACATGTCGACGAATCCAGTCTATACTGAAGCTTATAAACTAGCTACAGTTGATGGTTCTAGACTCAGATTACGTATCACTCGAGTCAAAATATTGTCAAGGAACCATGGTGAGGTTTTACGCGAAGGTTCAGATGTCGATAACTCACCTGAAATTGGCAATGGGAGGAGCCTGAAGAGGAAGTTGCTATGAACATATAGTTTTAGTTGTCCTTTAAACTGTCTATATATAGGCCATTTTGGTGTAAATAAGAAATTGTATACATTCTAACTGTCTTAGGATCAATTTTTTGTTGGTCAGGTTAGTAGATAGTCGAGCGTTGTCTATTTGTCTTTGTTAGTAGTGTTATTTTAGTTTTCTTTGTTTCAATTATCGTAGTATTTATTGTTGTTACTGTTCTCTTCTTTCATTGTTTACAAAACATGACTTTTTCACTCCAATACGTGTTTTTCATACCGGATTTTGATATGCCATCCACCATTTTCATCTCAGCTTCCAACAGGCTGCTAAGGGGTTTTCAAACAAAACAGCTAGAAGTACTTGCTTCACGCCTCGAGTTATTTCTCATAGATGAACTGAGAAAGTTAACAACAAAACTAGACTCTTAACTTCATAAGAACCGGTGTTGTTGATATCTGTGCATAGGGTCATCCTCGTCTTAGTCTCCAACGGGCTGCTAGGGGGTTTTCAAACAAAACAGCTAGAAGTACTTGCTACACACCTCGAGTTATAACACAGATCATCTCAGCCTCAAACGGGCTGCTAGGGGTTTTCAAACAAAACAGCTAGAAGTACTTGCTACACACCTCGAGTTATAACACAGATCATCTCAGCCTCAAACGGGCTGCTAGGGGTTTTCAAACAAAACAGCTAGAAGTACTTGCTACACACCTCGAGTTATAACACAGATCATCTCAGCCTCAAACGGGCTGCTAGGGGTTTTCAAACAAAACAGCTAGAAGTACTTGCTACACACCTCGAGTTATAACACAGATCATCTCAGCCTCAAACGGGCTGCTAGGGGTTTTCAAACAAAACAGCTAGAAGTACTTGCTACACACCTCGAGTTATAACACAGATCATCTCAGCCTCAAACGGGCTGCTAGGGGTTTTCAAACAAAACAGCTAGAAGTACTTGCTACACACCTCGAGTTATAACACAGATCATCTCAGCCTCAAACGGGCTGCTAGGGGTTTTCAAACAAAACAGCTAGAAGTACTTGCTACACACCTCGAGTTATAACACAGATCATCTCAGCCTCAAACGGGCTGCTAGGGGTTTTCAAACAAAACAGCTAGAAGTACTTGCTACACACCTCGAGTTATAACACAGATCATCTCAGCCTCAAACGGGCTGCTAGGGGTTTTCAAACAAAACAGCTAGAAGTACTTGCTACACACCTCGAGTTATAACACAGATCATCTCAGCCTCAAACGGGCTGCTAGGGGTTTTCAAACAAAACAGCTAGAAGTACTTGCTACACACCTCGAGTTATAACACAGATCATCTCAGCCTCAAACGGGCTGCTAGGGGTTTTCAAACAAAACAGCTAGAAGTACTTGCTACACACCTCGAGTTATAACACAGATCATCTCAGCCTCAAACGGGCTGCTAGGGGTTTTCAAACAAAACAGCTAGAAGTACTTGCTACACACCTCGAGTTATAACACAGATCATCTCAGCCTCAAACGGGCTGCTAGGGGTTTTCAAACAAAACAGCTAGAAGTACTTGCTACACACCTCGAGTTATAACACAGATCATCTCAGCCTCAAACGGGCTGCTAGGGGTTTTCAAACAAAACAGCTAGAAGTACTTGCTACACACCTCGAGTTATAACACAGATCATCTCAGCCTCAAACGGGCTGCTAGGGGTTTTCAAACAAAACAGCTAGAAGTACTTGCTACACACCTCGAGTTATAACACAGATCATCTCAGCCTCAAACGGGCTGCTAGGGGTTTTCAAACAAAACAGCTAGAAGTACTTGCTACACACCTCGAGTTATAACACAGATCATCTCAGCCTCAAACGGGCTGCTAGGGGTTTTCAAACAAAACAGCTAGAAGTACTTGCTACACACCTCGAGTTATAACACAGATCATCTCAGCCTCAAACGGGCTGCTAGGGGTTTTCAAACAAAACAGCTAGAAGTACTTGTTTTACACCTCGAGATGTAACATAGAGATGAATTGAGAAAGCCAACAAAAAAACTCAACTCTTAACTTCATAGATCGAGTGTTGTTGTGTGTGCATAGGGCCATCCCCTGTTCTCGTCACAGACTCACAGCCTCCAACGGGCTGCTAAGGGGTTTTCGTTCTTTAAATAGACAACAGTGTTTTGCTGACGCCTTGTCAAACTTATCAACACAAGAGAAGTAGAGTTAAGGTTTCTATTTCAGCAAATATGGGTAGGGACATTATAGTGAAAGATGATTATAACTGGAAACTCATTACTTCTATTTACTCTATAAAAATATCAATCATACAGCAGTAGATAATTTCACGAAAGCCGATGGCCGAAAACTCTTGGCTCTGACCATAAGAATGTTGTGGAAAAAAAAACACAAATACAAACTCGTCTAACACGCGATATCTTCTATTCCGTGCTCTTGGGAATGTTGAGGTCTTTAAATATAGGACTGTCGACTCCCACGCCCATTGCATTCAAACCATTGTCAACATATATAACAGCACCAGTAATTGCTGAAGCGAGTGGTGATGCTAGGAATGCAGCTGTATTCCCTACTTCATCTACGACAAGTTTTTTCCCCGAAAGGTATATTAACAACAGACAAGTAGGATAAGGTAAGAGACGGTAAAGAAGAGATTTTTAGTGAGAAATAACTTGTGTGGATGATCTTTACCTGCTGATAATTCTCTCTGCAGAGGTGCGTTGGCTATGGAGTAGTCAATCATCATATCTATGAAACCAATTGCTTTTGCAGCTCGACTTCGTAAAGGGCCTGGATAGTGATGTTTCTCTTATCAATAAAAGATTTTGTATGAAGGGAACATTACATGAAAAAGTGAGTTGGATAGTCCCTCCGACTCAATTTAAGTGTCTTACTTTCCTTTTGTCTATCCCAAACAACAATTTCTCTTTCTATGTTTGGTAACTCTCTAATTCTAACATTCTACACGGCATGTTTAAGACCACAAAATTCAAAGGACATTTTAGTACATTATACACATCTTAAGTTTAAGACCACAAGATTAAAAATTCTTCCTTCAATTATGTGAAGTCAAACAAAGATACTTGAATTGAAACGGGAGGAGTAATTTGGTTGAGGTGTTTTCATGTAGAAACTAGAATCTAGGTACCAGGAAATGTACGTAACACTATCAAGTTTCAATTGTATTAAAGACCTAACACACAATGGTGACCAACATCGAAGAGAAAACGTTCGGTTTGACTAGTTAAACAATTATTTATGGGAAGATAGGTATACAAGATGATAACAAATGGGCGTTACAGAGAGGGAAAATAACCATCACATTTCTGATCACCCTTGCGGAATAAACTAGTAACTTTATAGGATTTACAGTTAATAGTAAATATGGACAATCCAACAGACAATGAAGGGACAACATACCAGCAGATATTGTGTTCACCCTAACTTTCTGTTTTCTTCCAGCCTCGAAAGCAAGTACCTACATCATTCGAATGATCCCTTTCAATGATTAGATGCAATAAAATGAGGGCTATTAGAGATTCAAGGGGCGAAAACCGTTTGGCTTTTCGTCTGATTTTCTTTTTTCGACTGGTAGAGAATATGGAACAACTCACTCTGGTGTCACTCTCAAGTGCTGCTTTGGCAGAACTCATTCCCCCTCCATATCTGTACATGACACATTTCAACCGATGATTCCTCATAGGGACAGATTTAAAATATAAAATCTTAACGAAAAACAAAACAAGAAAAGGGAAAGAATAATGTGTACCCTGGAATGATCCTCTCCGACGCAATATAGGTCAGAGAAATCGAAGAACCACCTGTAATAAAACCATTATTGATTTCAAAGGGAATATTTTGGGAAATTACATAATTGTAAAAATCGACAAACAAGGGGTAATAAGATGGAAAACTAGATGCATGCCTGGGTTCATAATTGGAAGGAAATGCTTTAGCAAAGATACATAGGAATAACTTGATGCTGATATTGCTGCAAGGTATCCTCTCCTTGATGTCTCCAAAAGAGGTTTAGTCACCTAATGGTTGAATGATTTCATGAAAAAGGATCACCGATGAAGAAACACTGGTTTACAATTTCGAAAGATGATACCTCTGGCCCATTGGCAAGTGAATGGACAAGAATGTCGATGCTGCCAAAATCCTCCTTCACAGATTCTGCAACTTCCTATAAACAAGAGAAATCAGGTGTGGAGAAAATGCAACACTGATACAAACGTCAGAGGTCGAAAAATTAATATCAGGGAGAGAAGACGTCCTGATACAAGCCTAATATGATAGCCAACACAAACAAAAGAATAACTGCAGCAGAGATAAGAAAAGTGGATAACTATAATTTGCTTTATGCATGTATGATACTCCTTCCGTATCAATTTGTTTGCCTAGTTTCAACCTGACACGGAGTTTAAGAAAGTAAAGAAGACTTTTGAACCTTGTGGTCTTAAACTAAAGATACGTAGAACATACCAAATGCCCTTTAATCTTGTGGTCTTAAACATGACATGTGGAAAGTTAGAATTAAAGAGTTGTCAAAAAAGCGAAAGAGAATTATTTTTTAAATGGACTAAAAAGGAATGTAAGACCAACAAATTGAGGAGGGAGTAATAACTAACAACCATGGCGCTGCAGAAGGTGGGTGAGGCAGCACAACCATTAGTAGAAGTTCGGTGTATACTTGAGAAAAAAGCAATAGAAACACGAACTTGGAACACTTAAATTGAGGTAAATTGATATTATTGGTCGCCTATCAGTTCACTCGACAGCCATGCACATCATGTTGCGCATATTTCCATCATGAATGCCTGTAGTTTCTTAAAAGGAGGTGGGGGTGGGGGATGAAGAATGCCTACAGTTTCAAGTACAAGCAGAATTTGAAGATTAAGGAAAATATGATAGATACTATTGATACATGAGACTTTTAAGAAATGTTGATTCAATTGCTTTCAGTATGCAGAATCAAGCCCCGAAAAGGAACCTCAAGAACAATCACGATGCATGTTTTACATATTTTACTTTCTGGCAATTACTCATTGTGTTCAGCATGCACAAAGAAGTGTGAACGGGGAGAACTACATACCGAGACTGTCCACTTAGAAGAACCAGCATAACGCTTATTTGTTTTTATCTGCATGGTGAGAAAAAACTAGTATTAGGAAAATGCAAATGAAACACAATAAAAAATTTCACACAACCATAGGATTTGAAATTACATCTTCAGGTACATCCTCAAGACTATCAAAAACAGCATCGAGGGGGTATACTTTAGTAATCTCCATCAAAGAGCCATCTGGCAAACTGACAAAGATGTATTTAGCAGGAGGTTAGTCATAAAGCCATTTTTGTAGTGGTACAAAAGAAACACAAGTTTAGACTCTAACACGCGTGATTCATCAAATTTCCCACGTCGAAGACTTGTTTCAAAAATGTTTAAGGCCTGTAAAGAAATGCAAAAACATCAAAAGGTTTGAAGATAAACTGAGAGTTCAAACGAATTGTAAATTTCACTTACTGGCACCCAGGTTCCAACTAGAATTTCGGCACCTGCAGCAGCCAGGGACTTAGCAATAGCCCACCCATATCCATTATCATCAGCTATACCAGCTATAAAAGCCCTTTTTCCTGCAAACAGCATTTACAGTTTTCTCAAAAGGAAGAGGGCTACACGAACAGAAATACCAAATTAAAACATATTAACAAATAGATGAAAGAAAGTTATATATCATAAAAATATATGTCATGAATGAGATTGCAAATCTCTGTCGGTTACATTACACACTCCATCTCTCGTCCGAGTTCCAGCAGCAATTAATGTGCTATCACAGTGTTTGCTGTCAAAAACTCCACTTTGGCAGATAATGTTTCAAATGCCAGTCAAAACGACAAGCATCCTCTCTACTGTTACTTTTTGTTCACAAATACACAGTAGTTCATCATGCATTTATAGTTAAGTCGTAACCCAAAGAAGATAGGAATTCTAAAAGGATATTATGCACTGTAAATGTTTCCAACATTGTTTCTCTATTTGTGATTACATATTCGCTTTCCTTGACTCGCGCAGGAAATGAGGGGAAATCAAAAAGTTTAAAAGGGAGAGGAAGAAGATCTGTTGACATCCACCATCTCTTCCGCTCATTCCTCAGGATCTTAAAGTGCACAGGAGAAAAGCTTAAGAACACCATCAGAAGAACCTAACCTCTCAAATCAATCGGCAACACAGAGGCAGGCTTGCTATCATCAGCTTCTGATTTTGCCTTGGTGACAACTTTCTGTAACTTTTGAGTCGTAGATGTGAAACTGCGCCAAAAATGTTGAATGGATGAAACATGACAACTACTGGCAAGTCTGTTACAGGACAGTTTTTGAGTTTCACCACCAAACTTTGTTGAGCAGAAACTGGAAATTCTTCTAGTAGAGAGTACGGATGGCCTAGCTATTGTTATTTGAAAGCTTGAAGCTGCAGATGCTGCCATTTCTATAGAAAAATTTGCAGAGAAACTGTAACCTGAGAATGATTTCAAATTAAAACAGGAACATTCAGAAATCCAAAAACCTTATTTCAATAAGTACATTCGGGAATATACAAATGGTATGCAGGTTTTTCAAAGAAACTGATCGAAAAAAGATGAACAGCATGAAAGCAGATTGCACTTTTCCTCAAAGATCAAAACTTTATACATAACACACAATTTAGGCTGATGTTTATTGCAAATGTAGCAAAAAATAAGTATAATTTCAAGAAACCAATACCTGGAAAAAAGATGAGCAGTAAAAAGCTGAAACTTTTGAATCACATTTGTATTATTAAAAAGAAAAAACAAGTGTCTCATCCATAGCAAACTCATAACAACTATACAGTTAAACCCTCAAACTCAAAGATGAGAACTTTATACATATCACACAATTTAGGCTAATGTTTATTGCAACTATAGCCAAAATAAAGCATAATCTCAAGAAACAAACATCCAGATAAAGAAAAACCTCAAACTCAAAGATCAAAACTTTAAACATAACACATAATTTAGGCTGATGTTTATAGCAAATGTAGCCAAAAATAAGCATGATTTCAAGAAAAAAAATACCAACAAAAAGATAAACAGCAAAAAGAAAGTGTCTCATCCAAAACAAACCTATAGAGTTAAACCCTCAAACTCAAAGATCAAAACTTTAAACATAACACATAATTTAGGCTGATGTTTATAGCAAATGTAGCCAAAAATAAGCATGATTTCAAGAAAAAAAATACCAACAAAAAGATAAACAGCAAAAAGAAAGTGTCTCATCCAAAACAAACCTATAGAGTTAAACCCTCAAACTCAAAGGTGATAACTTTACACATAACACACAATTTAGGCTAAGTGTTTATTGCAATGTAGCCAAAAATAAGCATAATTTCAAGAATCCAACACCCACAAAAACAAAAACCTCAAACTCAAAGATAAAAACTTTAAACATAACACACAATTTAGGCTAATGTTAATAGCAAATGTAGACAAAAATAAGCATAATTTCAAGAATCCAACACCCACAAAAACAAAAACCTCAAACTCAAAGATCAAAACTTTAAACATAACACACAATTTAAGCTAATGTTTTATAGCAAAATGTAGCCAAAACTAAACACAATTTCAAGAAAACAAACCCCCCACAAAAAACACAAAATAGTAAACACTGAAACTTGAATCACATTTGAATTACAGTATTAAAAAGAAAAGAGAAAGCTATGAATACCTTGAAGTGACAAAGTAGAATTTTGGGTACAAAGGGGTTTTGGGTTTTTTTTTTTTGCTATCCTTTTAAAGAAAACAAAATTGGTGTCAGCATTAACAGTAGTAGTAATAGCTAGTAGTTGTCTGTTGGGAGTCTTTAAAGAGGGAAATGAAGAACTGTTATTGGGCCTAATATTTATGGGCCTACAGAATGTTATTGGGCCTTAAAGAGGGAAATGAAGATCTGGTGGGCCTGGTACTTTTGGGCCTAAAGAATGTTATTGGGCTTAGCTCCTTTTTTGGGCCCAAGTGTATAGACACCCAAGTTTGGAGTCACCATTTAAGTCATACATGTAATATATTTAGGAACAACTTCAGACATGCAGTGTCGAAAGTTTCAAATGGTTGAAGTTCAGCCAACTTCGCTTGAAGTTTAATCATATGTGGTTTGAATTCAATCATTTTTTCCGGGATTTATGGGCGATAAGAAACTTCTACTGCATGTCTGAAGTTATTCAGAAGTGTGTAGACATGCCAGGATTTATGGGCCTACAAAATGTTATTGGCTTTAGCTCATTATTGGGCCTTTTGTTGATGAAATTGTTGGGCGTAGGTACTTAGGAATCGTTTGGTAAGATGGACGAGGGATACTCAATCTCGGGATTAAATTTAGGATGAGTTTATACCATGAATGGTTGGGATAGAATTGCGAGATAAGTTATTCTAAGATTGTACTATTGTTTTTATCCCACATTGAGGGTGTGATGCGTTAACAGTCCTCGGATAACATGTTCATCAACCAAACAAAACCTTTATGGTTCTATTTTCTATTGGGCTTTAAAGAGGGACATGAAAAGTTGATGAAATTGTTGGGCCTAGTACTTTTGGGCCTATAGAATGACATTGGACTTATTTCGTTGTTGTTTTTGGGACGATATGTACAAATACCTGATTTTGGGACTACTATTTAATTATGTCATAACTGAAGTGTAGCGGAAGTTTCATGTGGTTGAAATTTAGGTACATATGTTTGAAGTTCAGCCAATTTTGCGTGAATTTCAAGTATATGTAGTTGAATTGAATTCAATTGCTTTTGCCTCAACTTTGACGATAAGAAACTTTCACTGCATGTTTGAAGTGCATAGACGTGCCAAATTCACGCCAAGAAGTCGTTCATGTGTAAAAACTCATAGAGTTCAAATCTTGAATCTTAGTGTCTCTATCAAAATTGACTATTACAAAGCTCGAACTCGGGACTTCTAAAAAGCCACTAGGTGACATTGACAATGTCATCTCTCCTTTCATCAAAAAGCCTCAAAATATGCATAGTTGTTACCTACTTTTAGTAGTCCTTTTGTTTATAAGCTATAGTACAATTATAATATTATGTGGATGGTATAATATTCATAACAATTCTTGAGCATAGCTTCTTTAATTTCACTATTTTCTTAGTGGCAAATGATCATAAGCAGTTAAATAGTGTAAAGAAGAAAATAGAGGGAATAATATAATGTCACTAAGACTTTGATTATGACATGTTTCTTGGGACCATTCATTTACACTCATTTTCCACATGAAAACCAATATATGCTATTTTCATGTTATTATTGTTTGAACAAAGTTTTATAATATTAGAAGTTAATAAATACATAATACTACATAAATAGATATTCAAATTTGATCTCAGCTGACAAGTAAGTACTCTGACTTTTAGGGTGTATAGTCTTCATTTTATGTCTCTTTATATTATTTACAAGTCATATTGAATTGACAAATTTATCTTATTCACAAGTTATGTTGATCGGAGAAGGAGGATTATGAAGAAGGAGAAGCGATCGTGGAAATGAAAATCATGCTAGTTAAGTAATTTTTGTATGACTTTAAAAATGTGGACATAATTAAATAGTCGAATAAAATTTTGAATATATTAGATCGAGTAAGGTTTGAAGCCAACATAATTTGTTGCAGAGGAAAGTGGTGCACATTCTATTTAGAGGAGCCTATCAAATTTCTCTTAGAATAGTTTTCGAACTCTACTCTATCTTTCTCTTTTGTTACAAATTAGAAAATTGGAGTTACACCCTAGTTATATATACACTCCCTTCATTCTACGAATCGAAAATATCAAAATAAAAATAAAAAATTAGCGAATCATAGAGCTAAGCCGCCCTTAAAAAAAATATGACTAAATGATTTATTTATTTATTGTCAATAAAGATTGTCCTCATGATAGGTATAATATCTAAGCTTATTTTGTATATACACAACTACTATAATTGTATTCATAATTATTTAATTTTGTCACTTGACATTTGGCAAGACCCTTAATTATAATGGATGGACTCACCATAAGGACTTTCACTTGGTAATTTATAAAGCAATTTGTTTGTCTCAAAATAACAAAATAGATTTGGTATTATATAATATAGATGTCATAATCATATATATAATATGAAAAGAAATGGAAACATATTGGTGCAATAAGAAACACTAGATATGCCATATGGCTGTTTATTCAAGATTGACAATTACTAGTATAATTTCTTCTTCTTTTTTTTATAAATAATGTATGTATCATTTTGAGGCTTGATTCATCTTAATTCACACCGAAGACCTATTTTTGGGGGCTAAACCGTTTTGTCTATCTAACGCGACTGTATATCAAGAAGTTTAATTTGAAATAATGATAAAAAAAATAATTAGTGGTCTTAAAAGTAACTATTTGCCTATTACTCTCTTAACTATGTGTCATAAATCATAATTGAAATTAAAGATTTTTACTAAATATCCGACCATGACCTAATTCTACAAAGATGGTTTAATTGACTTTAGTAATTATCCAATCAATGAATGCCATCGATTTTTTTAATTTTATTTTTGGTTTGATAAGATAACACATACTCTATTAGAAAAGATGTTACAAGCTAGTACATGAATTTTTGTAATACATTTTCCCAAACAATATTCATTTTTTTCTTTCTTTTCCATAGATTACGATGATTGGAACGATAAAAAAATATTTATTTTTGTTTGAAAGTAATTCTAACATACTTGACATATGACTTTCTAGGAAACAAAGATTGGATTAATACATAGATAGCCTCGAATTTATCAGTAAATTCCGTTTAGCTAGATATTGGAACTATAGTTTGTTTCAATTGAACACATAAACATCCAATAAAGTGTTCCTATTAAACACACTTGCTTCAAATTTTGAGGGGGGAAAATCTGCATGTATTGTTCTTAAGTGCACATTACGTAAATAAATTAATCACTTAAAATATGTCATTTTCTTAGTAAGATGTAAAAGCTCAGACTTATTCCCAATTGAGGTTGATGTGTTTAATCAAGAGAGAAACATATTTATTACTGTTAACTTAACTATATAAAATTAAAACACTTGAGAATACGCGTAAAAAAGTTTGAATTGAAAATGTTTAAATAGGAACAATTTATCATGTATTTGAGTGTTTAATTGACATAAATCATAGGTTTTTTTTTATGTATGTAAATAAAGTTTACTAACAAATTTAAGCAGTTGTGTATGTGACTTTTCTATAGAACTTGTATATGAGTAAAACATATCGCATATGAGCTATACGAGAGACTCACATGCATCACTAAAAAACACATGAATTAGTTATGAAATTCATTGCTAATTTATCGTTAATAACCTATAGCTAACATAATTTTTTGATAATTTATTAATTATCTATTGTTAATATAAATAACGGCGATTTATTTTTTGTTTAGCGACATGAATTGTTCTTCGTTAATTCTTTTTTAATAGTGATGACATAAATTATATACATTCCCACCTCAACATTATCCATCATTAACCTTGATAAATTAATATATTTTTATGTAAACACTTGATGTAATATGTTTATTTTCTTTGGATAGGTAATTAGAGTGTTTATTAGGTACATTCATTCTTACGAGATAAATTGCACTAGGCAAGTCAAATGGACGACGAGCTCGATTGAGAAGATGTGAACATAGGAAATCAATCTCTGACATCTCTCATGAGATAACACCTAAAATATCAATTCAGACACGATCGAGTTAGATTTTTTAAAACTCATAAAATCACCTAAAATTTAACCAAACATTATTTATTTTTTTCTTTTAGTCAAGAAGTGGAAGACAGTTTTCCCTATAAATAGTGCATAGTAATTTTGTTTGGTAATATATATGAGTGGGGAACAACTTATCAACTTTATCTTAATTTTGAAAATGACTATTTAAAAAACAAAAGTGATTTGATAAGTCGTTAAATTTCAACAGTATAATATATGGACTTGTCCTTATCACTTTTTTAAAAATTATTATTTCTATAGATTTTATATTTTTCTAATATAATTAATTAGTTGAATATAAAATTATAAAAAAGTTGACTTATTATAGGGGGTTAGTTTATCTTGGGCGGTTTAATATGCTCTATTAATTAGCCTCTAAATTAGGCAGTTATTTTGTGCTTTTTATTTATTTATTATATTTTAATCTTTTGGTAGTCAAATAGGATTAGGTTTAATTTACATGTAATATTGAAGGAATTTAATTAAATTATATACGCTGATAATTTTAAATAATTTTTTTACACTATCTACTAGTAAGTAGAAATATTATGTCTAATTTCAAACAAATCGGGATCGAATCATCACTTTTTCACTTATAATGTCATTATGTACCCATAAGGAGATAAGCTAGGCTTGAGACTGATAATATGAGAAGGGCTTACAGAAGAAACAAATTTACCCATTACTTAAAAAATCAAAAAAATTCGACAAATATTTCCGTTCAAAAAAATTCTAGTAAAAAGAAAATTGTGATAGATTTTCAAGTTGAAATTTCCTTGAGTTTTTTTAGTAGTATAGTCAGAAAATTTCATTTTTAGTGGTAAACTATATATATATATATATATATAGTAAAAGTTAAACTAAATTATATTGAACATGTAAGATCATGATATTAGCATGTACTTACCTTTTTTATTTGAATATTTTCATTTTGCTCAAATACTTTTTTATTAATTTGTTTGACTTATTGTCACTGTTAATCAGAAAAAAAACAGAAAAATCTAAATTAACTAATTAATTAATCTACCAAGTATATTTGCGTAGAATTAGATTTAATAGTTATTAGAGTTTAATTAGGAGTTTGTTGCTCAACAGAATTCTATAATTTAACTCCAAATCTTTATAAAAACCTAAAATTAACTAATTATAATTCACTAATCACTTCTTTAATCCTCTTCTTTCATTCATAATCTTCAAAATTAATTTAGGAGTAATTCTTGTTCTTGTCTTATAATTATTTTTTTGTTTTAGAGATTTGTTGATCATTGATATTATTTTAGAAGAAGAAAAATATTATACAAAGTTTTTATAATTTGGAGAAGATTAAGAGTGAAAATTTCAAGTTTTTTTTATTCTTAATTTTTTTTTCACCATAAATGACAAAAAAATTTACTAGCAATTATATTATTGTTCTCATTGATACAAGTTCTTCACCTTCACCAGAATCATATACTATCACAAAGTTTTCGGTTAACTTCTCAGCTACTAAGTTTCGCAAAAGGTAATTCTAATTTCTTATTTGTATAATGTTGCATTTATCTGTATATATAACTTAAATTCTTATGTTTTAATTTGTCTCATCGAAAGATGTTATGTGTATATGGTTTATACTTAAATTTATTACTACCATATGGAAGTTTCTTTGCTTATTCTTGATTGATAACAACAATTAACACCTATATAAAGTGGAAAAAGATGACATTGTCCATTAACCCTTAATATTCTTGCTAAGTAGGGTAACGAGACGAATTCAGAATTTAAATTTTATTAATATGAGTTTTAGTTCTTTTGAGTTAGTGAATTTTATATCTTTTTGAAATAAAGTGGAACACTTATCCATTTTTTTATGTAAAGAAATGAAATTAATAGTAATTAATAATTTATATATTGCATCATAATTTTGCCAAAGTTATTCCTTTTATTTTTATTTTTATTTTTCAACTTGCAATTTTAATTCATCATGCTGAATCTTTCATTGTTATGAAAGGACTGTTAGAAACTGTAGATTTTTTTATACTGTTAGTGAGTCATGAATTTAAAGAAATTAAATACCATGAAAAGACATAACATAGGAGGGTTGAAGTCCCTCCACTCTAATTCCGAGATCTCGCGTTCGAGTCTGAAATGAAAAAAATCATAATGGGGAGTGTCACATCTAGAAATGGATCTTCTTGTAAGACGTGAATCCTTATTTAGTCACTCTAATATAGATATCGAACACCGAATTGAAATTTAAAAAAAATAATCATTTTCAACCTATGTCATCAAATCAAAATCCACTTTTAAAGGTTTCCAATGAAACTAGAGAAGTTTTGTGGGACTATTTTTTTATTTAATTTATTCTTTATGAAAAATATGCTAGATATATATATATATATATATATATATATATATTATTATTATTTTTTATTATTATTTTTTTAATTTTTTTTTATCCTATTGAAACATAATTTTTGAAAATGACCCTTTATTTATATTTGTCTATATATTGAGCTATTTCTTCAATCAATTTTCATCAACCATTCTATTATTGCATGCATAAAGTTATTCATAATATTCAAGCACTTTAAGTAAAGTTTTCTTCTTCCTCAAAGTGCATACAATCTAGTTCTTCATACATTAAAAAAAATGCATATGTGTGACACTATATATAGCAAATTATCATTTTGTATGGACGTCCTGTCAGAATTTGGCTCATTAAGGGGTTTTTCGATGATAAAACCATTAGAGATGTTATCGACTAGTCAAATTCAAACAAATTCACAAACATTAATACATACTAAAATTAAGAAACCAAACCTAGCTATTATGATACTTTTGTTTTTTTTTTTGTTTTTTTTTAGTATTTCTCATATGTTAAAGTTTAAGTTATATACACGATCAGTAAAATAATTTCTTTTGCATTTAAATTTTGCAGAGAAAGTCCCAAATGGCTACAATGGACACAACTCAAGTCATGTCAAAGGTTAGCTTATTATTCGATAATTGACGTTTTGTGCACTGACAGTATATAAATTTTTCTTAACGTTATTAAGTCAAAACCACCTATAATTACGTGTAACAACTTAGAAATTATGTAATTAACTTGTTATAACGAATCAAAATACACTGATAATATTTTAAAAAATTATATTTTTATTAATTACTTGTTCATATTTTTTTATATTATTTTTTTGTACAGATAAATGAAAAGAATCATTCAGATGGAGTAAGCAAAGACATCAAGCAGGGAGTTGTGAACAAACTTAAAGTCTTTAGAAGCAAAAAAACTGGTGGATGGTATTCAGCATTTCTTTGTTTAGGTATTTAATTTTATCATTCCGTTTCAGTTTACATGATACTATTTTTCGTATTATTTTTACTAAAAACAAAGCGACATATTTTTATATTTAGATACATCTAACTAGAATAAACTTCTCGTTTTACTCTAACGTGTAGCTTTTATAGTCACACCATTAATTTTGTGTTGTGTCATATAAATTAATAGGATTTGTGGCCTAACGTATGTATTATATTTGATAAACTAGTTTCTGCATGTGTCACATGTGTATCTCATATGCGGTACATGCATCTCATGTCAATTAGTAAAAATATTTTAAAATCACATATATATTGTTATTAAATATGTATATGAAATAATTTTTTTTTTTTTTTTTTTTGATGCAGTAAACCAAGGACTTGTAACACTATCATTTTTTGGTGTTGGAGTGAATTTGGTGTTGTTTTTAACAAGAGTTTTGGGACAAGATAATGCTACTGCTGCTAATAATGTTAGCAAATGGACTGGAACTGTTTATTTGTGTTCACTTTTGGGAGCTTTTATAAGTGATTCTTATTGGGGAAGGTTCATCACATGTGCCATTTTTCAACTTATTCTCATCCTGGTAATTATTACTATATTATACTTCTCATTTTTTTTAGTCTGTTTCGAAAAGAATGACATATGCATCTTTATATATCATGGCATATGGTTATAATCAAGGTGGAGCCAAGGAGGTGTAAGAGGTTCATTCGAATTTCCATAAGACTATGGACCATAGTCGAAAAATTATACCATATATATAAGATCAATGTTATGTAGATATAGTATATGTTAGAATAATCCTATGACTTTTTCATGTGTTTATTTCTTTATATTTTGAATCTTCTCAGTAAAAGTTGTGACTTCACCACTGATTATATTTACAATCGCAACTTGTAAGCATACTTTTGGTATGCGGTAAAAGACTTTCTTTCTTTCTTAAATTATATGTTTAGCCAAAAAATGTCATATAAAATGAAACGTGGATAATTACTTGACCTTTAGTTAATGTGAAATTTAGTTTTTTTTTTTTCTTTGAGTAGAGGATATCAATACCATACTAGTTTTGACTATTGTAATGAGTTTTAAGCTTCTTACATTGACAGTATAAAATATTTTTTATGTTATCAAATCTCTCACTAAAATATAAGGGAAATATTGAAATCGTCATTTCCAATAGTATATATGGATCGATGTTGTCAGTAAAGTATAACTACAAGTAGTCGTTCATAACAAGTAGAACATGTTACATTACACCAGTAGTATAATGGTTCTTTACGTTGTCAGTGTATATAAGTTAACTCTCATTTATTTATTTTGTGAATTTAACTAGGGACTTGTGATCATATCATTGACATCTTGGCTATTCTTGATTAAACCAAATGGATGTGGAGATGGTCTACAAAATTGTGTACCCCCATCACCTATTGGCACTTCATTATTTTACTTAGCCATTTACTTAGTGGCTTTGGGCTATGGTGGTCATCAACCCACAATTGCAACTTTTGGATCAGACCAATTTGATGAAGCAAATCCTAAAGGAAAAATCTCAAAGGCTGCCTATTTTGGCTATTTTTACTTTGCATTAAATGCTGGATCTTTAATTTCCAATACAATTTTGGTATATTATGAAGATGGTGGTAAATGGACACTTGGTTTTTGGGCCTCTACTGCTGCTGGGCTTTTCGGCCTATTTGTTTTCTTGTTGGGCACTCCTGGATATAGATATGTTAAGTCATTTGGGAACCCGTTGCCACGTGTCGGTCAGGTATTCGTTGCCGCGTTCCGTAAATGGAGAGTGCCTAATGTTGATGAGACAGAGTTATATGAATTGAATGGGTTGGAATCATCCATTAAAGGAACAAGGAAGATACTTCATAGTAATGATTTCAAGTAAGTAGTTTTCGATTCATATTATTTGTCTTTAAGTGTCTCGGTTAATTAATACTCTACTTAGTTACATATATTTATATATATACAACGTCATTGAAACAAATTCCCTAGTGGCCCTAGCTTGAGATATTTCAATCCAAATTATGTATACATATAATCAGATCGCACTTATTATGAACTTACTAAATCTAGATTCTTGATTCATATTTATTCTGAACCTATTGACACTTGATTATTCTTGATTCGCTTATTTAATGAACTTATTTTCTCCAAATTCTTGATTCGCCTATGATATGACGAACGTACTGAATCTATATTCTTGATCTGTCTATGGTATAATGAACCTGTTGAATAAAGATTCTTGATCTTTATATAATGAATCTGTTGACTCTAGATTCTTGATTAACTTATATAATGAACCTACTAATTCTTGATTCTTAATTCGCTTATATAATTATGAACCTATTGACTTTAGATTCTTGATTCGTTATATAATGAACGTATTGACAATAGATTTTTTATCACCTATTTAATGAACCTACTTACTCTAGATTCTTGATTCACCTATGTAATGAACAAATAGACTTTCGATTCTTGATTCACCTATATAGTGAACCTTATGACTCTAAATTCTTGATTTGTCTATGATATGAAGTTTTGTTTTTTAATTTCTAATGACATTATTTAAAAAAATGGCCAGGAAACTAGACAAGGCAGCAATAGTGACAGATGAAGATAGACAAAGGCCAGTGATTAACCCATGGAGGCTATGCACAATAACACAAGTTGAAGAAGCAAAGTGCATTATAAGAATGTTTCCAATTTGGCTATGCACCATAATGTACTCTGTCATCTTTACACAAATGGCCTCTTTATTTGTTGAGCAAGGTGAAGTCATGGATGCTACCATTGGGAACTTTCACCTACCTGCAGCTAGCATGTCAGCATTCGACATATGTAGCGTGCTAACGTGCACGTTTCTCTACAGGTAAGGGTATCAAATGAGTGAGTTGAACTGAATTAATGACATTATAAGTAAATGAGTGTGTTGAACTAAATAACGACTCATATTGAAAAATAGTCACTGTCATAGATCGTTTCAAATTCCACATATGAAAAACTATGTGAGAATGTCCTGAAGTTTCACTTGTGAAATTTAAAACTCCAAGACAATGGTTGAAAAGTGGCTATTTGTGAAATTTATCCTTAAAAGGGACAATGGTTGAAAGTGGCTATTTGTGAAATTTATCCTTAAAAGGGGCTATTTAGACATCATTTTTTCATGAACTAATTTTACGATCCCTATATGTAGGTTCATGGTGGTTCCATTAGCCGGAAAGATAAGTGGGAATCCGAGAGGATTGTCAGAGCTCCAGAGGATGGGAGTTGGACTAATCATCGGTATGTTATCAATGGTTGCAGCCGGTGTAACCGAAATTTTTAGGCTAAGAAGAGTAATCCCCGGAAATGAAACAAGTTCACTAAGTATATTTTGGCAAATTCCACAATACATACTTGTTGGTGCCTCAGAAGTATTTATGTATGTTGGACAACTTGAATTTTTCAATGGACAAGCACCTGATGGGATAAAAAGTCTAGGAAGTTCACTTTGTATGGCATCAATGTCACTTGGAAATTATGTTAGTAGTATGCTTGTCAACATGGTTATGCATTTCACAGCAAAAGGGACTAGACATGGTTGGATACCTGAAAATTTAAATAATGGCCACATTGATAGGTTTTACTTCTTGCTATTTGGTTTGGCCTTGGTTGATATGGTTGCATTTGTGTTTTTTGCTAAGTGGTACAAAGGGATCAACATTGAAGATAGCAATCATGGAGAAAAAGAGATTGTTCAAATTCTTGAAAAAGTTTGAATATTTCAAGAGTGGCTATTTTTTAAAGAATTTAGAGTAATGTGGTTTATTTAGTGAAAAATAAAACTTGAAGCATGACCCTTAAATGTGATGATTTTAATGGGCATGATTGCTTCTAGTTTTCTCTATATAATGATTATTTATGTTAGGGTTTCCCTATGAAGTTATTTGTTTAAGAAAATTGTAATTTCTCATGTAAATATGCTAATAAAATATTGAGCTTTTTGAATTACTAGAAGTTCATTTTCTTATTTATCATGTCTTGTTCTAACTTCGATTTGTTCATTCAGAAATTATAGAGAAATTTTTTGTTTCCAACTTCTTTGACATTTTGAATGTACATCAACTCGCATACATGGTTTTAATTACAACTTCTCAAATACGTGTATCTTTATAAATACTTGTCCGGACTTTGTCATTATGTACCTCCTTTGTGAAGATGAACCCCTTTTTCCGAAATTATATGATCCTTATAGACTATAGTATCTAACTAAGCATATTTTACCTTTTATTAATTGAAAATTTGCACTTTTGATTCTCAATTTATGACTCTTTATCAACTTAATCAATTAAAAATCATTTCATCATCTGACTATTTACATGTTATGTAAAATTTATATTATTACTTTAAATTTGTGGATAAATAATTTTAAAATATTCTAATATATAACATATTCCTTTTATAAAGGGTTAATACATATTTTTTAATAAATCAAAAGATTAAATATATTTAATCATATATTAATAAGATAAAAATTAGAAAGTATATTCTTTTATCTAAAATTGTGAAAATGACTATAGTTTTGGTCAATATGGTCTGTCATTTAAATAATTACTATTTTTTCAATTAACGTTACGTATAATGTGAAGCCATTATTCTTTAATTTCTCATCTGTCTACTATCTTTTTAGATTTTAATTAATTCAAATTTATGCCGAAAATTTTCCAAAAGACAATTCTTGAATATTTCCCATGACTATCAAATAGTAAAAATTGTTTTACATCTAATAAGTGATGATATATGAAAAATGTTTTGTGCTAAGCAAAATTACTAGTCACACACTAATAAAAGGGATTTTAATTTTAATACATATTTGGTTCTTTCTATTATATACGGAATAATGAATGATGTTAACAATCTATATATATATATAATATAAAGGAGAAACATAGACAAGGTGATGTGGCACATTTCTATGGCCTCCATTTTTTTTCTTAATTCTTTTCATTAAATATTTTATTTATTAAATAAAAAAAACAATCATATTTACTATTCTAATTTAATCTAATCAGTTACAAAAAACCTCAATCTATTCATATTCTCTACTTAAATAACATGTCTTTTCAACTTATTCTTATGGATTATCAAATCTATAAATTACAATCATCCATGGAGATGCTGAATTTTCATTTTTTATATTTCTCATTCTTTCTTTCTAATAGAGTAGTTTTTTTTCTCTTTTAAAAAAAATAAAAATTATTCTTCATCTTTTCCATAAGAAATCATAGAAAAGATAGTGACATGATATGTTCTTCACTTTGATAAAGATATCAAAGATATATTCTTCAAAGATTCATTATAGAGAGATGTTCACATTAATTTAGTACAAGATCATTAAAGTGAAGAAGGAAGTTTAATTATGTTGAAAGATTCATCAAGAGAGATGATCATATTAGTATAAAGTTTGAATACTTTCAATATTTTAAAGATTCATTAATGTATTGTTTTGATTTCAATATTCTAAAATTTTGCCATGCTTGAAAGTATATTATCTATGATACATTTCTTATAGCTATTACATATTGTTGTACTTAAAATTTTAGAGAAATGAAGTTCCACCTTTCTTTGGCCAAAGATTCTATTTATCTTTTTTTTCATAATTTTTTATATTTTTCTATATACTTATTATTGTACAAAAAATAAATATATCAATTACTACTCCTCTATTTATTGTTATACTTAAATGTCTGAAAAATTATTTACACTCATTATTATTCTTTGTTACAAAAAATTAAAAGCCTCAATATTTACTACTTTAATATTTCAAGATATTTGTCTGTTTTTTTATTGTATTTTTTTTCCTCTTTCACTTTTGTTAAACACAATGGAGTAGTACAAAAAGAGAAGATGTTGATTTGCTTGCTTTCCTAATAAAACTTAAACACCCAACAAATGTTGCTTTTATTTATTTTAAAATTCTTATCTCCATAACTTATACCTAATTGAACTTTTACTTTAATTAATATTATTAACTCCTTTTCTTTAAATTTTTATATTCATAACCCTCAATTATTTAATTTCAAAATTTAAGATACCTTATGGTATTAATTTCTTCAATTTTATCTATATAAATTCATATTTGTTTTTCATTAGATTCCTACTCAAGATTATTGTTTTTATTCCATATTTGAAATAGTGATATTCTATATTATTGTTATAGTATCAGATTTATACTTTAGTTTGACTCCATGAAAAGACTCTTGGATATGGATAGAAGAGGGGTCTAATAAAAGCTCAAAAATAATTGCATTGATTATATGATTTTTTATCATCTTTGTTTTTTGTGATTAAGGACTTGACAAAATTGTGTTGTTATTTTTCTCTTTTTACTTACTTTTTCATATGTTCTCTCTCTCTATATTTTTTAAAATTTAAGTTCTTATAATTTTTTTAATTTTACTAAATTACATTTTCATTTAGGCTCAAATTAGTTATTTGTAACTTTGTCAAAACACAACTAACTACGCTAATAGACGTTTAAATTTTATTACTCATGGCTTAAAAAAATTCATCTTAAGTATTAAATACAGAATTATTAGGTATTTCTTATGGTGAAGAACTATTCAAATTTGTTCATTTCTTCTACTTCTAATGAATCACCATAATAATAAAAGATATATACGAAAAATTAGCTATAGAGATTTATTTAGATGATAATGAAAAATAGAGAATAATAATTATTTAGACGATGATAATAAGAGAAAAACAAGGACAAAGAAAGGATTAAATATCGAAGAAGAAATGAAATAGAAATATTTATCGCTACTTCCTCCTATTTTTAGTTTCATCATTTATTTTTCCGAACTAAAGGAAGATTCATCGGATAGTAAATTTATCATTTGACAAAAATAAGAAAAAAAATCAAGTTCTTAAATATGTTTATCCGAATTTTATATATTAACATCATAATATATGAATTTTTTTCTTAATAAATTAATCTTTTATTTTTTTTAAAACATTTGATAATAAAAATGTAATTCACTTAAGCTCTAATTCTATAAAAATATTTGTATTGTGATTTTATCATTTTTCTTATTTTTATAATTCATTTTTTATTTTTTTGTATCATAATAATTTTTAAAAATAAATTTACATATATATTTCATAATTGCGCGAAGCGCGGCCAAATTCCCTAGTTATTTATAAAGGATGGAGTTAATTAGGGGGTACTTTCACATATCTTTAATAATCATCCATCATAATGAATAATAAATTTTTTATTGAAAATTCTACCTATATCACGACTTAACTTTCTAAAAGTATCTTCTCAACTACTAACAACTTTTCATGTGTGATGAGACGGATGAAATTTGTATATCCTCGATTATAAGTTTCGAATTTATGTCTTAATGATAAAGAAATTTCAGGTTGCTAACTATGAAACACTTCCTTTTTGAACAAATTATACTTTTCGATACAATAATATCCATTATAATCGGAAAATTAACTAACTAGACATGTTTTACTACCATATATACTTAATTTACCTCTTGTTTTAAAAAAATTACACATGATACCACTTTTAATATTTAATCATATATTTTAAAATATTTAATTAGATACACAAATTTCTTAAATATGGTATTAAATAATTATCTTAAAATTTAAATTTCTTAATTAATGATAAATTATCAATTCAATTTTTTTTTCTCTCACCTCTATTGTTTCAATCGTCTATCTTTCCCCCTCACCCCATCTTCAAACACCTCCACCATCTCCATCTCTTCTTTAATCTACTCAATACATTTTTACATACCCCAATTTTCAAAACTAAATCTTGAAAATCAGAATAATGAAACCAAAAATGAAAAAAAATTAAAAAAAAATTACCTCTTTGTTTATTCTAATGTATGTGATGTAAAAAAGAAGTAATTACCTCTTTGTATCAAACTCATTCTTTAACTCTTGATGCTCAATATTACTGTAGTTGGCTAGTTTAAAAAGTTAATGAATTTCTCAAACTCATTCTTAACTCTTCAATCTCTAATACATTTCTCAGAGCGTTAAATTTGATATATTCAAAGAGCAATATTATCATTATTACTCCATTCGTTCTATATTAGTTGATCACTTTTCATTTTACACGATACTTAAGAAATTATAAATAAAAAGATAATTTTACTAATGCACCCCTTAAAAATTTCTTGGGTTTTTACAAACAAATGAGAACGCTTTCAAAAAATAAAAAATTGTAAGGGTACTACAAAAAAAAATTAATTAATGTTCTATTGATTTAGTAAGGTGGATAATTAATATAAAATAATTATTTTTAATATGATGATCAACTAATATGAGACAGATGAAATATTTTTTATCATTTCTTGAAGTGTATGCCAAAATAATATGCGGACAGTTATTGTTAGACGGAGAAAATAAATAGCATAAGTTTTATGTATTTTCGATAATTATGATTTATATTTTTTGACCTTCAATTATAATAGTATATTTTATTGTAAATAAGATAAAGATATTAGATTTAAAGACTTACAAGTGTATAATATGATACCGTAAACTAGAGGAACTCTTTTGTTCATTATATTTACTACTACACAATTAATATTATTTATCAAATCAAAATTAAAATCATTTTTTTTCTAAATCTGTCATTTATATGGACCAAATATGTGGAAAATAACAATAAATTGGGTAGGCATGTGATAAATGTTACTCAAAGGGGGGTCGTCAAGCACATACGGCAAGGACTAAGAAGATCTCATTATTGCATAGCTTAGGTCGGAGTAAGGTGCTATCGATTGTTCAATAAGTAGTCTTAAGATCGAGCACTCATGCCCCGACATTATCATTGTATACTCATGCGGGTTGGAAGGAGGTAGGAAAAGGAGGGGGACACTGGGCGAGATCTATCAGCAGCGAATTCCCCATACAAATAAAAAAATTAGTAAGAGAGAACTTCAAAAATAGTAATTCCTTTCCACTATGATTATTTTCGTGTAAGCAAAATTTTTAATAATTAGCGCCAAAATTATTGCATTCAAATTTTATCTTTAGAGCTTATATGAAAAAATAATAGTAGGCCATTCATATATGATGTTTATTTTATATATAGGGATAATATAAATAAGTTATGTATCGTTACCATAATTTTAGGTAATATTATAAGTTATTTAAATAATAGAAAAATTGATAATACTTAATAGTAATGATAAAATATTTATAAATAAGCAATATTTTTTTGGTTAACTTATGTTTATCTAGTTTAAAAAATTAAGCGATAAATTTTTTAATATATACGTATTTTACTTTTATTGTTAAGTATGAATTATTTTAAAATTATTTTTCATTAAACGAGATGACTTATTATAATGATTAAGAATGAAATAGTAAATTATTGTTATGTTTTCAATAAACGAGATGACTTATTATTTTTGAGCGGATAATTGGCTTTTAGAGTATAGCCTTTTTTCGGTTAAGTATTGTAGTAGGTGAACTAAGAATTATCTTCTTTTTTTAAAAAAAATTATATCAAGTTACACATGAACAAATAATAATACACTCAACTCCTAAAATAAAGATATCATCAGCTCGCTATAGCGCCGCCTACACATACCTGCTATAGCGGACTATGTGAATTTCAGAGACTCGAAAATTTCTGAAAATTTCATTTTTCACGACATTCTTTCTTTCCATGATGTCCTAAAGTATTCCTTTCATGCCAAGATCAATTCTGAAAGTTTTACTCACCCGAATTTGATACCGTAAAGCCTTGCTGGTTCCTTAATCTCTCAGCTACAAGAAAATATTAACCAAGCCTAAACATTACACCGAACCATTCTTGAATGGCCCTAGATCTCACCTAACTCGGATTCTGAGGCTGGCCTAGCCTATAATTAAATATCAACCAAGCCTAAACATACACCACACCATTCTCGAATGACCCTAGACCCCACCTAGCTCGAATTCTGTCTGAGGTTGGCCTAGCCTATAATTAAATATCAACCAAGCCTAAACATACACCACACCATTCTCGAATGACCCTAGACCCCACCTAGCTCGAATTCTGTCTGAGGTTGGCCTAGCCTATAATTAAATATCAACCAAGCCTAAACATTACACCACACCATTCTCGAATGGTCCTAGACCTCACCGAGCCCTGCTTTTGTCTGAGATTGTTCTAGTCTAAAAATTGCAAGTGAAATTTTTTTTGCCCCAAATTCCTTCAAACCTATTCATAACCGATCGGGACGGATCATTACAATCACTTTTAAACTTTTTAATATAAATGGTGTGTGGAGATGAAAAAACCAAAGACAAAATACTTTTTGTGGACAAAAGCAAGTGGGTCGAAATGTAATAATTGAATATATGTAGGGTTTTTTTTAATGGATAAAAGCACGTGGGTCAAAGTGTAATAATTGAATATGTAGGGTTACAACTTACAAGTACCAAATAAATAAGAATCATATGTTATACTGATATTAGTAAAGTATTATTAGCTTGATATGTCCATTTATTAGTAATATATTATTATTATTGAGCTGAAAGTGTGTTTGATTGCATAATGTGTGGTCTAATGTGCATGATGTGGCCTATTATGTTTATTATCATGTCAAGTCATAAAATTCTGTTTTGGAATTTTATGCAATTTAAATTTGTGCAGAAAATTTTCCAAAATGCAATTCAAGAGACTTTAATTTTAATTTATCTTTGATTCTTCCTAATATTGTTAGAAATAATGAATAATGTTAACAACTATCTAGATTAGGGGTAGAGTTATAAGATGGAAATAAGTACGAAGGCTCTTTGGCACATCATTAATGATCATCCAACATAATCGAGGGGTTGTAATGACATCTTGCAGTTGTTATGGGGAAGCGAATGGTGAAAGAATTGGGCTATAAAAAATTTTGGGTAATGACTTAAAAAATTTAGGCTAGGCTGGTTTCAGACGGAATCTGAGTGAGGGGAGGTCTAGAGCAATCAAGGAACGGATGGGGTGGTATGTCTAAGCTTGGATCATGTTTCCTAGTAGCTAAGACATTAAGAAATCCATAGGGCCTTTCGGAATCGAATTCAGGTGAGTAAAACTCCTGATATCGAACTTGACGTATAGAGGTTAGTTTAGAAAGTCAAGATTAATTCGAAGGTGAGTTGCAAAATTGGAGCTTGGGGAAGGACTTAGAATCTTTGTCTTCATACAAGCCGCTATAGCGGGTGTCACGCCGCTATAGAGGGATGAATTAATCCTGCTATAGCGGGTGGGCCACTATGGCAACGCTGCTATAGCGGGGTTAGCCGGGACTTTGTGCAGAAAAGTCTCAAAAATCTATTATTTTCTACAACTTCGTTCTTGGAATTGAGAAGAGCGGTTTAGGAAAGTTTCTTTCAGTTTTTCCATTAATTTCTTTGGTGTAAATTAATTACTTCTCCAACTTGTATTTTGATTCTAAAGCCTTAGAATTTAGAGTGTTACTCTTAGGGAAGGGTTTTAACTTGAATTAAACGTTGAAAGGACCGTAGTTTTGGTCAAGTCCGTCAGCTAAATAATTACAAGTTTTCTCAATCAATATTTCATATCATGTCAAGTCATTATTCTTTAATTTGTCATTTGACGTTTGATACCTACATAGATTTTAATTGATTTAAAATTGTGGAGAAACTTTTCAAAAAAGCACTTCTTGAAAATTTCTCTTACTTTCAAATAGTAAAAATTGTTCTACTGCTAATATGTATGATTAGATATGAAAATTACTTTGTGCGTAGCAGAATTATTAGCGCAATAAAGGGACTTTAGTTTTAATAGGAAAAAGACTTAAATATGTCATCAAAATGTGAGAAGAGACTCATTTATGTTATCTGTTAAATATTTGGCTCATCTATGTCATCCGTTAAATGTTTGGCTCATATATGTCATTTTCGTTTGAGAAAAGGCGCATTCATGTCATTATTTGTTAACGGAAATGGCCTAGATGAGCCAAACTTGTAACAAATGGCATAGATGAGTTTTTTCTCAAAGTTCAATGGTGTATTTGAACTTTTTTTCTTTTAAAAAATAATTTAATTAATGACGTAGCCGAATCATAATTGACCACGTATGAAAAATGAAAAATCGAAACTATTTTCCATTAACAAATAATGGGATGGATGGGCCTTTTCTCGAACGAAAATGACATAGATGAGCCATTTTTTTAATGAATGACATAGATGAGCCTTTTCTCAAAGTTCGATGATATATTTGAGCATTTTCCTAGTTTAATATATCTTTGGTTCTTCCGATTATTATTATTCGAAATAATGAAGGTAGGGCTCGAAGACTGGAAAATAATGTTACATAATAGATGATAAAATTCTTAGTAAAAATTCTACGTTAATTATTGCTTGTCATAAAATGTTGGTTGAAGATTTAATAGTTCTTGCCTATATTTATTCAAATTATACATGATTTAGTTTTCGAAAAATTTCCTCCCAACTACTAACAAGTTTTCTTATGTGATGAGACGGATGGAATTTGTCTACGGAATTTGTCTACCCTTAATTATAAGTTTCGAGTTTGTCTTAATGATAAAGAAATTTCAAGTAGCTAAGCTACGGAGCACTTCCTCTTTGAATAAAGGGAAAAGACTTAAATATGCCATCAAATTTTGAGAAAAGGTCTATATATGTCATTCATAAAAAAATTGGCTCATCTATGTCATTTCCGTTTGAGAAAAGGTTCATTTATGTCATAACTTATTAATTGAAATAATATAGATGAGTCAAACTTAACATATGACATAGATGAACCTTTTTCTCAAAGTTCGATGGCATATTTGAACTTTTTTCCTTTTAAAGAATGATTTAATTAATGATGTGACCTAATCATAAATGACCACAGGTAAAATATGGTTTTCCAAAATGGAAAATATTTTAGTTTAGAAATAATGACATAAATGAGCCTTATCTCAAACGAAAATGGCATGGATGAGCCAATTTTTTAATGGATGACATAGATAAGTTTTTTCTTAAAGTTTTTTTTTTTTTTTACCCTCACTAGGAGCTCCCACCCCTTTTGCTCCCTTGGTGACTCAAATTCGCAACCTTCGGGTTGGAGTTTTTTCTTAAAGTTTGATGACATATTTAAGTTTTTTCCCTTAAATGAAGTATACTTTTCGATACAATAGTATTATAATTATGAAAATTAAAGTAATAAATTAAGATCTAATATTCCCTTTGTAATGAGTTGGGCTTTGAGGGACAATTGACAATCAAAGCCCAATATGAGAAATCCACCAAAGAAGCCCAATCTGTTTGGGCCATATTCAACAATATTTCCATTTTCTCTTGCTAAGAGATGATGGGGCCGAAGTGTACAAATACTCTATTATAAAATGGGAAATTTTGCAAAATGTCAATAATTTAGCATTTAATAAGACTCCTTGCCCACACTTTCAATATTTATTAAAAATGTCAATATTTTAGTTTGTTATGTATCTAATTCACATTGTTTTTATTTGTTCTAATTGAAAGAATACAATTATTTAATAATAGAAAGGAGAAATTTAGGGGAGAGAATATTTTTAAAAAGAACATATCACTTAAAATACTCATCAGTTACAAATTCAATATTTTATAAAAGAAACATATCACTTAATATCTCTCATCTTTATAAAAAATAAAATCTAAAAAAAAATTCCCCAAAAAACCAAATCCTCTGTCTTCTTCATCATTCTCGCATGAATTTGGCGGCGATAGCAATGGAAAATCAAAATGTCAAGCTAATGTGTAGCTATGGTGGAAAAATTCAACTTCGTCCTCACGATCATCAACTATCCTATATTGGCGGCGAATGCGATACCAAAATCCTCTTTGTTGAAGTGAATTCAATTAAATTTGCGTTTTTTTCTGTTTGACAAGAAGATTTTGAAAACGGGATAATTTCGTTGACAAACAACTTTGGAGAAGGAATTTCCAACTGGAACTTCGATATAATCGGTGAAATACAATCGATCAAGTATTCGTTAACTGTTGAATCATTAATTTGTTTGGAAGTTTTGACATGAACTTTTTTTGATCTTCTTGGGTAATTATAATTTTTTTGGATGACAAGGCAGAGTATTACAAATGCACAAGTGAATAAAGATTTGGATTTGGAGAAAAAAAAAAAAAAACATAGCAGACGAAGAAGATAGAGAGTCAAAGAAACAAGGTTGCAAAAATTATATTCATACCAGAATTGTATTCATATTAATTTTTGTTTGCCAATTGCTTTTCTTTTACTCAGTATTTGTATTTTTATTAAGAATATTGTATTTCTTTTTTAGTTTGTAGTCCTCTCAATACGTATGCCAAATGGATTTGTATTTCTTAAGTATAAATATATCATATTTCTTTTCACATTAAATTTGTATTCTTTTTAGAATATGACATCCTTCCTCAACTGATTGTATTATTTCCACTTTGTATGCTATTTTTTCCAGAATCTTGTATCCTTTCTTAAATCGTATTCATATGTAATGATTGGATTATATTGAGATACAATCACTAATATTTTTGTAATACAAATAATAGAAAAATATATTTGTCAGATATGTAATACAATTTTAATCATTGAGATACGATTTTTAGTTTTTACTATGAAAGTAAAATAGCAATTTTAATTTGAATGGTAAAGTGAGCACATAAAATACAAAAGTTGTTGGTATACAATTATGATGAAAACATAGTAAAAAAGAAATACACGCTTGTTGTCATTGAAATTGATATTAAAACACAAAATTGAGCACAATAAATACTAACTTCAATTGAAATACAAAAGTGACTTTGTTAGTTTATCATTATGATGAATGCAAAAATAAAAATAAATACAAACTTGTCTCTATACAATGTGAGAGTTAAATACAAATTGATCACGATAAAATTTTCACCTCAATATGATATTTAATTTCAATTTGAATGATAAAATGAGCACATAAAATACAAAAGATGCATACCTTAATCAAAGGAATGTTATGAATATCTTTAGAAATATATTTTCCAATTTTTGAAAAAAAAATACCAAAAATAACGGGAGGGAGTTGAAAAATGAAAAATAATTGGAAGAGGTAAATTTGAGAGAGAGAATTTATTTATTTTTTAAAATATGAGAGAGAAAGAGTTGGAAAATGTGTAATTAAGGTGAGACAAAATAGGAAGTAAATTAGGATACACAATGTTTTCTAAAATAATGACATTTTTGACATTTTTACTAATATTTATAAAGTATGGAGGTGTTTACTAATTAAGTTAGATTTTTTGACTAGTTTGCTAATTTTCCCTTATAAAATAGGGCAATTTACACAAATCACATACTTTTAAGGCAAAATTACAATTTATCCTTTAAAAGTTTATAATTACAGAAATCCCTCAAACAGATACAATAATATAAGCGCTGATACATTAATCTGATGCGCGAGATACATTAATCGTTAAGTAAGATACATTACATTTTATACATGATACACTAATATGATGTGCGAGATACACTAATCTGATGCGCTAATACATTAATCTGATGCGTGAGATACACTAATCTGATGCGTGAAAATGAGGGATTTTGGAGATTTGTAAAACTTATAATGGTAATAAGTAAACTAAAATGTGGATTTCTGTAATTAATCTTATAAAATATCTTCTTTATTTTTTGAGTGAGATAATAAATATCCCTTTTGATCTCAAATCTAATGGTCAGATGAATTGACAATTTTTTGTATGATAAATTATTGTATTACATATTTTTTAAAATGTCATAAATTTTTATGTATATTTGAAAAAAGGTCATATGTTTATTTTACATAAAAGAATGGTGTTAGATTGAAAGGCCTACAAGTGTATAACAGGGACTAATATGGATTGTGGTGTGGTGATAAACTGTTTCATCTTTAATTAGAAGTTTCAGATTTGAATTTTGAGTATGGAGAAATTTTTGTTGAGAGTGTCACCTCTGAATGAACCCTGCAATACATGATTCAAATTTAATCGAGACTCTAATACATGTTTTAGAATGAGAAATAAATAAAAAAGTGAAAAAAAAAAGTGCATAATAGTGAATGATACGGTAATCTAGAAGAACAATTTTGTTCATTTACTAGGCAATTAATAGTTCATGAAATCCAAATTAAAGTCAACTTTTTGAAATGTGGACCAAATATGTGGAAAATAGCAATAAATTGGGTAGACATGTCCTAAATGTAAAAAGTTTGTAGGGCCAGAAAATTTGGTCAGAATTTGGCCAGAATGATATTTTATCTATGTTATTTTATTTTTTTTGAACATTTTTATCTTTTTAACTTTAATTCCTTTTAATTTAAAAATAGAAAAAAAAATCAATTTATTTTAAAATAAAAAAATATTATAGATTTTTTAAAATTCTGGCTAAATTTTCTGACCATTTAGCATACCATATATATTCTAATTTCTTCAAATTTTGTCTTTAGGCTTGTATGGAAAATTTAAGAATGCACCATTCATATATGATGTTTAAATTTTATATACTAAAATAATACAAATACTTTAATATCATTAATATAATTTTAAGAATAACAAATGTTCATATAAGTTTATTGATGATACAATGTGATGATCATCTTTCTTTTCTTAATTTCAAGATAATATATAGTTGTTATAGCCCCTGTCATCGTCTTATTCGAAATCCTTAGCTATATGGCTTTATTTTCTAAAGATAGTTATAATTTGAATTTCAAATTTAAAAGTGAAATTTTATGTATTATTTTAAAGTTTTATTTTTAGATTTTAAACTTATTTATATTTGACTTGACACCTTACTTAAATAGAAATAAATAAAAATTATCATATAAATAATAATAATAACAAATTCAGTATAACTCTACAAGTAGTGTTTGAGGAGAATAGGATGTACACATACTTATACCTTTGTGAGATAAAAAAATTGTTTTTACGAGACGCTCTACTAAAAAACAAAAAGTCATCGACAGCAAGGTATCAAGAAAAGTAATTTTAATTTTTGCCTTATCAACCATTATTATTATAAGTCATCAAAATTGTTTTAAAATAAATAATATTTAATATTCTATATATATATATAAAGCTGAATGTGAAAACGGTGATGTGGCACCTCTTAGAAGCCAGGATTCCTATTTATCTATTATCTCAAATATTTAAAAAAAATCTCATACTAAATACAATATGCTTTATTATATTATATTATATTTAATGTGTATAGCATTAATTGCATCACCATAATGGAAAGACAATCATCCTTCATGGAAAATAAAGGTTTAATTATAAATCGCCATAATGGAAAGAAAATTATCCTTCATGAGGTTTAATTACAATTTAATTATAATTAAGGAAAGAGAAATATATACAGTAGTTGGGAATTGAAAGAGAATTACGGTTTTAGAAAAATATTATTCTACTATTCTAATTCAAAACTTTTGCTCTTCTCTATGATATATTAAAAAGTATATCTCACCCTATAAAAGACTCTTTGTTTTTCTTTAAATGAATTCTTTAAGTTACAACATTATATTATTAATTCTCTGTTACTTAATTATAGAATTCGAAAAGTTTTGCACTATTAAGATTTAAACACAACTACTCCAATATAAATAGGCCTACAATATGTATTCACCTTCTCACCTTTACATGAAACAAATTTAAACTTTTGGCAAGAAGTAGGTAGGATAGAAAGAATGAGGCCAAAAAGATAAGGCCATAACAATTCAAAAATATTTTAACATTTTAAAATACTAGGCTTTTGCTAAGCGTATAATATTTCATTGATATTCGAGTGTGAGGAAGAAGAAGAAGAACTTTTGAAGAAGTTTTTAGCCTTAATCTACAATTAATTTGATCTATTTTTCAATACCATGTAGCTATTTTTCTTCTTGTATATTGTCCATCTTTGACCCATTGAAATATTTTAAATTTATATGAGGAAAAATGTGATAATATTTAAGGAAAATTTTGATATTGGGGGATCTTGCATAAAATTAGGAAATGACAAAAAGACAAGTACAAGGAGAAAAAAAAACATTATAACAAACAAAGAGAAATAAGGAAAATATAAACATAGAGTTGTCAAGAAAAAAAGTATGAAAAAATGGCTCCATGTAATGTCGAAATTAAAGTATAGTTTTTAAATAATAATTCATTCATTTTGTTTCATAAATAGTCATCTATAGTTTGTTCCATAAATAGTCATATATAGTTTGTTCCATATATACTCTTCCTAAATTTATAGAGAATAATGATAATTATTTAAATGAAATGATTTTTCTAGAAGGCGGGATGTTTTTGAAATATTACGCGGAGAAATAAAAAGGAAATTAACTCTTATTTAAGAGGAAGTTTTGGGAATTATGGTTGTAATTAGGAAAGGCTCATAATTAACGTGTGAGGATGAAGGAAATAGAAATAAAAACAGAAAAAAACACATAAAGGAAAAACTAAGGAATTCCAAAGATTTGAATTTGATTGTATCTTTTTTTTATTTTGGTTTTCTATTTTTCATTCTTACTTCATTTTTATATTATAAATTCATATAATTTTCTTTTTAAATTACTGTATGCAAATATTTAGTTCTTTTTATAAGATAATTTGAATTTTTTTTGTTATAATTATAAAAAAAAATTAGTCCTTTTTATGCATTCAACCACATAAATTTCGCAATGCTTTCAAAATAACAAAAAGATTCAAACTCACAATCTTTAGATAAAGATGAAGAAGAATTGACAATCTCATCACAATTCGTATTTAATAACTTATGTGCTTTGATTAAAAAAAATTCAGCAATCTTTTAGCTATATTAGTCACACTTTTTTTTTCTTCCTTAACCATTTCTATTGAGTCTTGGTTTTTAGTTCTTTATATGGAAGGTACATTTTCCCTTTTTTCCCCATATTTTTAGCTAATTCTTCACATTTTATATTTTCTCTATTCATGTGTTGTATTAAAAAGAGCTACTTTTTTAATTATCTTACTTACACTTTTTATTTGGTCATGATCAATAGTTTTAAAGAAAAATACTTATACAAATGTAAAGATATATGTTCTTTCCTTCTTTCTTTTTTTTTTTGGCTTACATGAGTTTTATAATACACAATTGATAAGGAATTTAAAGGTGAAATTATTTATGGGACAGAAATGCTTATATACTAAGTATATCGTGAAATAATTTTTAAATAATTCATATTTATGAATTGACTCAAATATATATTTAAAAGCTATTTCATAAAAAAGATGATATAATAAATTTAAATATATTTTTACGATCGCGCGAAGCATGGTCAATTTCACTAGTAAAGATATAATAATAAACAGAAATGAGTAGTACTCCCTTAGACTATTTTTATCTGTTCACTATCTTAAAAGATAAATTTAGAAATTTAAGAAATAATTTATCAACTTATATCTATTACATCCTTAATCCTTTATTCAATATCTATTATTATCAATTTATTTCTAAATAAGTGAGATGACTTATAATATTAAAGATGAGATAGTAAAATTATAATTTACTATTAATAGCTCTTTTTTTTTTTTTGAGCAAAAGATGCACTCAACTTCTGATATATTGCTATTTCTTAATCCTTTTGATCAGGAATAGCCTCTTTCAGAGTTAGGTATGATAGCAGGCGAACTAAGGATTATATTTTAATAAAAATAATTATTTTAAATTACATACGAACAAATAAATATGGACGGAAAGAGTATTTTATAAATATGCCCTCCATTATATCAGCATAATATAATTTTTCTCCATTTTCAACATGTAAGAAAAAGACAAATATCTACTAAAATAAAACATAAAATAAATAAATAAATTTTCAATTATTTTAAAAATAATAAATTGTGTGTGGAGGCGATAAAACCAAAGAGAAAATATTTGTTGTGGACAAAAATATTATAAATAATATTCAAACTATTTTCTAGTGCTTCACAACTTACAAGACACTCAAGTGAAGCACTTCTTTTGCCACTTTGTCATTTTCACCACATCAAGATTTGGTCTTTTCTTTAGTCACATGCAAACTTCAAGTGATACACTACCTACTTTTGTCTACATTAACATTTGAATTTGTTTCATTTGTATCTTGACGGTGGTTTGATAGCTGAATAAGAAAAAAATATTAATATATTTTTTATATAATTTATATAATGTTTGACAGATAGATAAGAAATAGGTTATTTATATATATAATTAATATGATATTTGATTGGTATTCTCTTCGTCTTGTCGTCTCATATTGATTGATCATTTTTCATTTTGCATAATGCTTAAGAAATCGTAACTAATGAGATAATTTTATTAATTCATCCCTTAAAAAACTTTTTGAAAACTTTACAACAAATGTGAATACTTTTTAAAAAAATTAATTGCAAGGGTAATATAGAAAAAAATAATTGATGCTTTATTCATTTAGTAAGGTGGGCAATTAATATGAAACAATTAATTTTAGTATAATGATCAACTAATATGGGACGGAGGCCGGAGTAATTTAAAAATTCGAATCACTAATACATGTATAAGTTACGAGGGGATCTATGTATTATTTTATGCAGGATGAAAAGTGAAATAACTAATATCTGCATACAATAATACTCCTACATAGATTCACTCATAACTAATCTCTACATCATTAATACATACATAACTATAATCAGTTACCAAACAACCCTTTAACTCTTAAAAAATATTTTTCACTTCATCCGTTCACTTTTACTTGTCACTTATTCCTAAAATAGATTTTCATTTTTTACTTTTCACTTTTGACATATCAAGAAGAGAATTTTTTTTTTCATGTTTTACCCTTAGCATTTAATAATATTTTCAAGAGCTAATACTAAACATCAATTAATAGGGGTAGTGTGGTAAAATAACTATATCAATAATTATTTTCTTAATGGGCGTGCCAAGTCAAACAATGACAAGTAAAAATGACGAAGGAAGCATTACATTACATTACATTATTATAAATAAGTCAATTTTCGATGAATGTTCCATTAGTAAATAACTTGTTGGAAATATTTACGACATACTTTTTATTGAAATGTAATTTTCTCGATGGATTTTCGATGATTCCAATGGAGTTCTCTCTTTCGGAGTTGTAGAGAGACCTTGCTTTCCGGAGCGTCATTAGTCTCCATCTATTATTTAAAGTCGTCAACTTTCTTTTCGAAGACTTGAAATGTATTTCATATTCTAGAAATGTATTAGATGCTCTATATACTTATGCTACCAAGTTTTGGGATATAATTCCTTGTCATTTCTTTCTATCGTTTGTGGCCTAACTTCTCTTCAGGAGTTTTGTATGTGTGATTCTTTCAGCTTACACACCATTTTAAAATTCTCGGAATGTGTGTCATGCATCATGACCTCAACTTTTGAATCGTGATAGTAAGAGAGACGCATACATATCATTTTCAATGAATCCTATCCTTCCCAACCTAACTTACAACATCCATTTAAATACTCCCTCCGTCCAACAATAGTTGTTCACTATACTAAAAATAGTTGTCGAACAATACTTGTCCAATTTAGAAAATTAAGAGACAATTTACCTTTTGTGTCTATTTTACCCAGAGGCGTATTTAAGGGGGGGTCACCGGGTTCACGTGAACCCATGGTCCCTTCCCGGGATCATATATAGTAGTGTTATATTTTTTTTAAAAATATTGAAATATAGATGTGTGAACCTACACTTGAAGTATCACATAATGCGATTATGACTGGGTGCACCTCTCTCCGCGAGGTTAGAAATTTGAATTTTATATTTATCTTGTTTTTATTTTTTCTTATTAGATAACACTTCTCTAAGTGGTAATTGGTAATATATATATATATATAAGAATTAATTTAGACCTATAATTTTAAAATTTTAACGGTTTTCAGTAGTAAAAACCTAAATGTCGAACCGATCAAATTTATATCATAGACTAACCTTTTTATAACAATGCACCATCATCTCAAAATTCTGGATACGCCTCTGATTTTACCCTTACTATTAAATATTATATATCATCTAACACATTTTTCAAAACATTAAATTTAATAAAGTCAAATGATAATATAGTAATATTACCCTATTATTTATAATTTCTTAAGAAATGTGTCAAATCAATAGTATACAACTAAAAATATCATTAATAAGATCAATTTAGTAAAATACATCTCTAATTAAAATCTTATTAAATGATACGTCCGATTAATAGAAGCCAATTAAACCATATCATACAATTTTATTATTTTTTCTATACCATCCTTGAGACTAGTTTGGTACGAGAGATAACATATAACTAATCTCAAAACTAATTTGGCATAAGAGATGACATATAACTAATCTCAAAATTAGTTTTAAAATAAATTTATTTCATAATTAAATTAAATTTTAAAATAATTTATTTCGAGATAATTAATTTTGAAATACATGTTGTCACATTATTTTTGGGGATGGGGTGAGGGGAAGATATTTTTATTCTTTTAATTTGAAAAACCAAGATTTATGAATGACGTGTTGAACAACCAATAAAATAATGACACGTAAACTTCTTAAGAGCTTGTTACGTTTAAAGCATGCATGTGATTTGTATAAATAATTAAAAGAACCAAGTGCCGTAGCCTCCTTATAAATATAACACCAAACATTATATTTTTTTTCTATCAAAAAATCTATTTTCTTTCACAATAAAATTAAAATATTCTCTCTCTTTTTTTTTCATAGAGAGAGAGAGGGTGTGTGTGGGGTGAAGGAGGAAGAGGGTGCTTTTGCTTTTCTGGAGGTATTTTTTTTTTAAACTTTTGATTTATGGTGCTTGATTTGATGTGGGTTTTTTTTATTTATTGATTTTATATGTGTTTATGGTGGAAAAATCACTTTTTTTTTTCAAGATTTGTTTATCTGTATTTAGAAATTATTGATTTGATAAGGCTAGAGGGTGTTTGATTTGATGTGGGTTCTTTCTGGGGTGAGTTTTTTTTTGGAAAAATCATTTTTTTTTACAAAACCCGCAGCCGCTAGCCTTTGGGTAGTGTTTAAGGTGGAAAAATCAGATTTTTTTTGCTCTAAGAATGATTGATTTGAAGTGGGTTTCTAATGGATGTGTTTTTTTGATTATTTTTTGTATGTTTATGGTGGAAAAATCATTTTTTTCTTTTGCTTCTTTATTGATTTATTATTATGAAATCAAGCTAGATTCAAAGTGGGGTTCTTATGGGATGAATTTTTTTGATTGATTTTTGTGTGTTTATGGGGGAAAGAATAGATTTTTAGGTCTAAGGATTGGTATTTATTTACATGCATTAATGTTAGTGTGTTTTATTAGATTTTTTTATAAATTGATTTTGGTGGAATGATAAGTTGCATTCACAGGGCTGAGCTAGCAAGAATGAATCCGACGGAAAATTACACTGTTAATACATGGTTAAAAACTTCTTTATGTGTTTTACCTTTTATATTTCGAACTTTTTTAGTGAAAATTCTAGTTCCGTTACGAGTTGGATTGTTGTTTATATCGCCCAGATCTGTAATTGGTTGCAAAAAAAGAGGATGGCATCTTTAAATTTTTTATTTATTGTCCTTTTGTTTGATTCTTTGCATGCATGAGCCACTTGTGGTTTTCATTTTTGGGTGTTTTGGTATTTTTGTCTGATTGTGAAAGTACAATTTTTTCTCTAATTTTGGGGTATTTTTTCTCAATTTGAAAAGTTTTAGGGGTAGAAAGATGAAAGTTGAAATCTTTTGTGGTTGCTGGTGTATAGTCCAAATCTATATTATTTTATATTTATATTGAAAATAAAAGCGAAAAGATTTGACTTTTTTATGATGTGTTTGCTTAGATAAAGAAGAGAAAGGATTTCATTTTCTTTAAATAATTTAATTTGGATTTGCTTTGCTTTGCTTTTTTTAAATCTTTGTGTTGGTTGTTGTGATTTTGACACACTTTTTTTTTAATCTAAAAAGAAAAAAAAAGTGATATATAGTTCACACGGAAACATATTCCGTGTTGGCAGGGTTCGAAAAAGGGGTATGATGTAGACAACTTACTCTAACGTAAGCATTAGTAGTTGTTTTCATGGCTCGAACTCGTGATATATAGTTCACATGGAAAGAACTTAATTGTTGGTCATATTTGATTAATTTCAATGTACCCCTTTTTATGAAATTATTTGTTATAAGTACAGCCACTTTAAATTTTGCCGTAAGTTCTTTGTTTCTTATTTACCTTAGGATGGGGACATATGAGTTGTTAAAGTACATAGAAATTATTAGTGTGTTACTCCTTTGAGTGGTCAAAATTTACTATAGTGGTCCTGTAGTTTGAATGGTTCCTTCAATGGGGTCAGATTAGCTTGTGTGTATCTCGATTATTATGATAACCTTTTACCAACACAGACCGGGTAATTTCGCCCCATGGTCCACCAAGCCTTGGTCATATAGGAAAAAATCTCCTCTAGCACCAACACATAACGGGCAATTCCTTTCACCAAAACTTAGGTGTATGTGATGAAATCACGTACCCCTGTCCCAATTTATGTGATACTCTTACTTTATTTTTATATTTAGTAATAATTCAACTTTAAAGGGTTCATTGGTGACTTATTTTAAACACAAGTTTCAAATATGTTTCTTTCTAATACTTCGTGCTCAGTCAAACAACCATCAACGAAGGGAGTAGCAATTTAACTTTAAAATGACTATTTTATCCTTAATGGGATGATTTCTATCTGCACAAATAGTTGAGACTTATTTTAGATCAGAAGTTTTGAAAAGTCTTCTGTTCTTTCTTAAACTCCGGTGAGAGCAAGTATTTTCTCTTAGCTAGGATTTTTTTTTTGATGACAAGGGAAACCCGCAGCCGCTACCCTTTGGGTGCGCATAGGGTAAAAACCCCCCACTCCTATGCAATAGCTCACAAACCACATAGGAGAGGTAACCCACACTAGGCAAGTTCGGTGCGACGAGCTCGACCCCGAAGCAAACGCCTTGCTTTCGCTGGCAAGGGATTCGAACTTGAGACCTCCACCATGGAAGTCCCAAGCTCAAATCCACCGAAGGGTTCTCTTAGCTAGGATTTTTTTTTTGATGACAGGGGAACCCCGCAGCCTCTACCCTTTGGGTGCGCATAGGGTAAAAACCCCCACTCCTATACAATAGATCACACACCACATAGGAGAGGTAACCCACACTAGGCAAGTTCGGTGCGACGAGCTCGACCCAGAAGCAAGCGCCTTGCTTTCGCTGGCAAGGGATTTCGAACTTGAGACCTCCAACATGGAAGTCCCAAGCTCAAATCCACCGAAGGGTTCTCTTAGCTAGGATTTGTGATGTATAATTTATCTTCTTTCTTTAAAAAGAAGGAATTTTGGGCTATGTTATTTTTGTACTTTGTGAAATCTTGTTTGAATAATTCTTTTCTACTTACCACCACAAAAGATTTTTTATTCTCTCTCTTCTTCTATGTAAATGTCCAAGTGGACCCCTCTAAGATTTTATTACTGTAGTAGTGGTGGAAATTTAATTTAATTTTGCTGTCTAATTGGTTGTTTGGTGAATGGTGATGTTATTCAAACTAGTTTACCTTATATAATGAATCAATTAATATATGAGGGTCTAATGGTCATAGCATATAGCTAATTGAAGTAACCTTCATTGTTGTTGAGTTGAATTATATCTTTTTTGATTAGTTGCATAAATGTTGTACTTTGTTGAATTTGAAGGGTCTAGAAATAGTACACAATAACGTGTCGAAATGAAACTTACATATATACAAACACTAGGCGATTTCTTTTTAGCTGTCCTATACTATTCTAAGTCAACTCTAATATTAATTATTGTAACTTGATCAAGATGTTAATTGTGTGTAAAATATGATATTTGACTAATTACATGTCTACATCTAGTGATAAAAGCATTATTTTTTGGCATAATTGATCAGTGAGAAGATTTTATTTTGTAGGGGCCTAATAGTTTGGTGAAATGTCTATTGAGTTATTTATTTATGCATTTGAGAAATGTTTTTGTGAAGGAACTCTTATTATGTAATAGTCTTCATGTTCAATTATTTAGCTGTGAAAACTGGCCCAATATACTTTAGACGTTAGGTACAATCTACTTCCTGTTGAAGTGACGAAAACTTAATGATTGATGCCAACTTTCTTCTTGCACATACATAAATTAGGTTCATGTGTGTGTGTATATAAAAGGATTTCAATTCGTTAACGCTTTCTCCCTATCCGATAGAGTTGGAGCGCGGGAGGTGAGATTGAGGGTTTTTTACTATTACTTATCTCAGTTTATGCATCTGTTTTCTACATATGGTTAAGACACTGCATATGGTTTGAAATTTTAATTTAGACTTTTCATGCAGTTATAATCATATCATTGTTCATTCATGGAAATTTGTGGTTATGACTAATGTTTTTGCATTATACTAACAAGAGGCTTAGCCTTGGTGATTTTTTTCCATCTGTCCTAGCCTATGTTGCTGATGGGAGGTGACAAGTATTTCGTGGAATTAGTCGAGGAGTGTGAAAACTGACTTGAAAACCACGGTTATAGAATAAGAATCATAGGTTGTACCGACAAACAATGGCAGGGAGTTGTTGGGGAGAAACAGTGAAAACAACAACTAATGTTGAAGGAATATATTGCAAGTTTTGGATTTGAGTCATCATGATAGTGACTTGATAATGTTCATTTATTAGTATTATATTAGCTGTAATGAGCTGAAAGTGTTTGTTGCTTGCATACTGTGTGGTCCAATATGCATGATGTGGCCTATCATGTTTCTTGCATTTCTGGCCTCAACTTTTTTGTTTTGGAATTTTATGTGGTCTGCGTCACTATGGTCCTCATGTTTCTGTCAGTAGATTGAATTGTTGATTTGGTGTAATTTCCCTGCCAATGATGGTTTGATCTCTAAATCAAGACCTTACATGAAAGGTAGACTAGGGGGACCACACCTCGTTCGGTCAGCGATATTCCAGGCTAGATTAGAAAATAGTAACTCAATTCTTTGATGCATTCATTTGTTTAGGAATCGAGCCTAACGTACACAGTTTGCAGGTTTGGGATTGAAGAGGCAGCGTAGCGAAAATGGGAGCTGGTGGTCGTATGTCTGCTCCAAATGGCGAGACTGAAGTAAAGAAGAATCCTCTTCAAAAGGTACCAACCTCGAAACCCCCTTTTACAGTTGGTGATATCAAGAAGGCTATCCCACCTCACTGCTTTAAAAGGTCTCTCATCCGCTCATTCTCCTATGTTGTGTATGACCTCATACTCGTCTCCATCATGTACTACGTTGCAAACACTTACTTCCACCTCCTTCCATCTCCATATTGCTACATTGCGTGGCCTATTTACTGGATTTGCCAGGGTTGTGTTTGCACTGGTGTTTGGGTTAATGCCCACGAATGTGGCCATCACGCTTTCAGTGATTACCAATGGGTTGATGACACCGTTGGACTTATCCTTCACTCTGCTCTATTGGTGCCGTACTTCTCTTGGAAATATAGTCATCGTCGCCACCACTCCAACACTGGCTCCCTCGAGCGTGATGAGGTCTTTGTGCCTAAGCCAAAATCCCAGCTTGGATGGTATTCCAAGTACTTGAACAATCCACCAGGCAGGGTTCTCTCTCTTACAATCACCCTCACTCTTGGCTGGCCGTTGTACTTGGCCTTCAATGTATCTGGCAGACCATACGACCGATTTGCATGTCACTATGACCCTTATGGCCCAATCTACAACAACCGCGAGAGGCTACAGATCTTCGTTTCTGATGCTGGAGTTCTCGGAGTTTGTTATCTGCTATACCGTGTTGCCTTAGTGAAAGGTCTAGCTTGGCTAGTGTGCATCTACGGTGTACCCCTCCTTGTCGTGAACGGCTTCCTTGTCCTGATCACCTACTTGCAGCACACTCACCCATCATTGCCTCACTACGATTCAACCGAGTGGGATTGGCTTAGGGGAGCTTTGGCAACCTGTGACAGAGACTATGGGGTTCTAAACAAGGTCTTCCACAACATCACCGACACTCACGTGGTGCACCATCTGTTCTCAACCATGCCACACTACAACGCGATGGAGGCAACCAAAGCAGTCAAGCCACTACTCGGAGACTACTACCAATTCGATGGAACCCCAATTTTCAAGGCAATGTGGAGGGAAGCTAAAGAGTGTCTCTACGTCGAGAAAGACGAATCATCTCAAGGCAAAGGTGTCTTCTGGTACAAAAACAAGCTCTGAAACACTAAAACAGAAACTCAGCTTGCTTTGAATTTTGTGGTCTTTGGGTAATGTTTGGTCTGTGTCTTAAGTCAGTATTTTGGATTTAAGTTACTTTAGCTAATGTGTTGTCTTTGTTAGTAAGGGGAGGTTTATGTTTGATGAAATTTTTGATAAATAAAAGGGAAAAAATTTAGAAAAATATAAAGAGGATTAAAGTGCATTCTCCACCTCCTCTTAGTTTGTAATGAACTACCAGTTTTAATATAAGTGGTTGTGTTTGTGTCTACAATTGGATTAGAAGCATTTGTTCCTTTTTCCTTTTTCAGAGCAGTCTGATACACAAAATATTTTGCGTTCACGTTGAGGAAGGATTGCATTCATTAGTGATTGTTTTTACAACTCGAACCTGTAACATATAAGTTACGTGGAAACAAAGTATTTTACGTTCACATAGGGTATGAGGTGGGATTTCAATAGCTCAAATTTCTGACCTATAAGTTATGTGGATATAATTTTATCGTTGCTCTAAGATTTCAAACCTTTCATTAGTATTTGGCTTATATATATCATATGATGACAGTTAAGCTAAGTCCATATGAATTATATATGATTCAATTTGTCTAAAGTTTGCTAAGTGTAAGACGAGTTGGATTAATTTTGGAGTTAATTTGTTGGAGGATCATTCAAGTTATAGAAATTACTTGGATACATTTTTTTGTGCCAACAAAATTCCTATTATGCCCATATTTTCTAATAAATGACTCGAGTTAGAGCTCCATCGATTGGTCACTTATTAATACATCACTATTTATTTAATTTTTTGTATCATAAAAATTATGAAACTTTGAAAGTCATGACAAATGGACTTGCTTTGAGTTCGTTTCTTATTTGATTTGACTTTTCTTTCTTTCGATGATTGCTCCTATAACTGGGACTTGAAGCTTCTATTAGCGCCGATGTGAGATATGTAAAATCAACCCATTGACAATGAAAGTTTCAATTTTTTAGCCTAGTGCAAGTTCAACAATGTTATGAGGACCACTATTTTCCTTTGCAAAATCTACTCTTCATAGTTTTTATTTTATCCACTATTCTACTTTGTAAAATTACATTATTTTAAAAAAATTCGACACGTAGTATTTGAAAATACGACACGTGCATTTGAAACAATACACGACATGTTTTTTGTATTGAAAAAACAAATTCGCTCTCATTATAGGAATAAGATGAAGATATTTTGTGTGGTAATAAAGTTAGAAGTTTCCAAGGATGATAGTTCCTTAAATAGCATTTGAAACAAAACGGACGCAAGATACTTTCTCCGTAGAACTCGGCAAAATAACCACGCAACTTTGGGAGGAATACACTCCTCACAAAGTGGGGTCGTAGTACCAAACCTGACTAAATCGCTTTCTTAAATTTGAAACTCATCTTTAAACTTTTCTTCAAAAAATCAATTCATTATTTAGCTAAATATTTTTTTACTAAAAATAAGCATATCCAAACGGAGCCTAAACAGAAGCAAAGGATCTCAAATATAAGATCCTCATTAATTATTTTCTCTCCATTTTACCCTTAGTAATAGTTGTTCTCGAAGACCATCATCACCTCAATTATGACACATAAATATGTAGAATTTATTTTTTACCTCTCCCCAGGAGCTGACTTTTTTGGTCCCTTGATGACTCTAACTCACAACTTTAAGATTGGAACGGAAGGGTAAGCACCATCCGAGCAACTCGATATTATTATCGTAAGACATAAATAAGGCTAAAACAATCAAATATCCCTCCTAATTTATATTTTCTTAAAGGACATGTAATGATAAACACGATAATTATTTTGAGATGGAGGGAATACTAATGACTATGGAGAACAAGGACATTTTGGTCTTTGTATTAAGGTAGGGGTATTTATGTCTTTGCACAAAATATAAATTTCTAGAAATTAATTCTCATCAAATGTCTGATGGGCCTTTGGGCTTGGGCTCAGAGTTGATTGGGTTTACTCTTTTGGGCTTCTATTTCATGCTTTGGGTTTTATGCAAACTAAATAGATTAGACAATTTTGGGATTATTTTGTCACGAGTTATGAATGACACTCACACTTAACCTCCTAGGTGGACGAACCAATGAATTCAACCCTAACCTATATTAATTATCCAACTTACGAAATACAACCACAATGCGGAAGCTCAAAATTTACTAATGTGAGAAACAAAATCCACTAGAGTCTATTGCATATTATACTCAAAACTTGAAAGTCATCACATCAAGGACATCTAAAATTCAAATACTAAGTCTACGAGTATCAAAGACACCAAAATAAATAAATAAAATAGTTTGCGTCCAAAAACTAAGGACATCATTACATGATCGAGAGAATCCAACACGAGCTCGAATGAATAGCTCATTTAAAGCCATAACTATAGTGTATCTAGTTTGAAAATTTAGCTACTTCGGAACCTACTTCAGATATACACGATAAAGCTACAAAAAATCGTGTTTGATGTTTGGTATCAAAGTTTCGATATTCTTATCAGAATACATTTTTGCCTATTATGAAATTTCACTTTTATAAGATCCGGCTTTTTTTTATATCGTAATGTTTGTTTAAAGTCGAACTCTCCAAAACACTATCCTTATTGTACATGTTTGGAGTTTGAACTTATAAATATTATTTTGATGTACCTTAAGTGAAATAGCCTTTATTCAACTCATATTACATATTTCAGTTTTTGCATCTAAGAAAATAATTATTAAACATTATTTCACTTATATCTAGAAAATAAACATTATTATTTCATTCTAATATTACAAATTAAACTCAACAAATTATGGAGTTTGATGTGACATTGTTGAATAAAAATATGATAATTATAGATCCAAATCATGTGGGGGAATATATGTTACTAATTAAATATTAATGAATGATGATTCTAAAGAAATATTACATTACCTTTATTTCTTTTTGATATAGTAAGGCACCTGAATGTCATAAAGTTATTGAGCCATGTGATAAAAAGTTTCTTATTCTTACATTCAAACTCACTTTTTACCTTTTTTTTTCCTTTTCGCTCGATGTTTGATGTTCGATATTTATAGTGGAGCTTGATAAAATTTAAATTCATATTAGGAAGTTTTATATTGAAGGTAAATCGTTTCCTAACAAAGATGGCTCCGTACAGTTAAAGATGAAGGAGTACTTACCACTCTATCACAATATTTGTTAGTCACGTTTTACCTGTTTATTTAATTTGTCTTGACATGTTTCAATTTTGTTTTTTGTATTGACTTTTAGAATTTGTTGAAATATTCTTTTTAGTTTGTTATTTGGTGTTCAATACTGTATTGAAACTTGATGAATTCAGATTCACATATTGCATGACTTAGCTTCTAAATATATTTTTTCCATCTGAATTTAAATTCTGGACATTACTTCATTCATCTCAAAATGCTAATCGTTTTTACTAAAATATATGTCATTTTAAAATTTTCAGATAAAATTAATTAATTTTTTTTTTCCATTTTACCCTTAGTAATAGTTGTTCTTGAAGACCATAATCACTTCAATTATGGCACATAAAGGTGTAGAGTTTTTTACCCCTTCCCCAGAAGCTCACCTTTTTGGTCCCTTGATGACTCGAACTCACAACCTTAAGATTGGAACAGAAAGGTGTTTACCATCCGAGCAACTCAATATTATCGTAAGACATAAATAAGGCTAAAACAATCAGATATCCCTCCTAGTTAATGTTTTCTTAAAGGACTTGTAATGATAAACACGATAATTATTTTGAGACGGAGGGAATACTAATGACTATGGAGAACAAGGATATTTTGGTCTTTGTATTAAAGTAGGGGTATTTATGTCTTTGCACAAAATATAAATTTCTAGAAATTAATTCTCATAAAATATTTGATGGGCCTTTGGGCTTGGGCTCAGAGTTGATTTAAGTTTACTCTTTTGGGCTTCTATTTCATGCTTTGGGTTTTATGCAAACTAAATAGATTAGACAATTTTGGGATTATATTGTCACGATCCAAAACGAGTCATGAATGATACCCACATTTAACCTCCTAGGTGGACGAATCAATGAATTCAACCCTAACTTAAATTAATTATCCAATTTACGAAATACAATCATAATGTGGAAGCTCAAAATTTACTAATGTGAGAAACAAAATCCCCTAGAGTCTATTGCATATTATACTCAAAACTTGAAAGTCATCACATCAAGGACATCTAAAACCCAAATACTAAGTCTACGAGTATCAAAGACACCAAAATAAATAAATAAAGTAGTTTGCGTACGAAAACTAAGGTCATCATTACTTGACCGAGAGAATCCAACACGAGCTCGAATGAATAGCTCATTTAAAGCCATAACTATAGTGTATCTAGTTTGCAAATTTAGCTACTTCGGAACCTACTTCATATATACACGATAAAGCTACAAAAAATCGTATTTGATGTTTGGTATCAAAGTTTCGATATTCTTATCAGAATACATTTTTGCCTATTATGAAATTTCACTTTTATAAGATCCGATTTTTTTTTATATCGTAATGTTTGTTTAAAGTCTAACTCTCCAAAACACTATCCTTATTGTACATGTTTAGAGTTTGAACTTATAAATATTATTTTGATGTACCTTAAGTGAAATAGCCTTTATTCAACTCATATTACATATTTCATTTTTTGCATCTAAGAAAATAATTATTTAACATTATTTCACTTATATCTAGAAAAGAAACATTATTATTTCATTCTAATATTACAAATTAAACTCAGCAAATTATGGAGTTTGATGTGACATTGTTGAATAAAAATATGATAATTATAGATCCAAACCATGTGGGGAATATATGTTGCTAATTAAATATTAATGAATGATGATTCTAAAAAAAATATTAAATTACCTTTATTTCTTTTTAATAGAGTAAGACACGTGAATGTCATAAAGTTATTGAGTCATGTTATAAAGTTTCTTATTCTTCCATTCAAACTCACCTTTTACCCTTTTTTTCCTTCAGCTCTATGTTTGATGTTCGATATTAATAGTGGAGCTTGATAAAATTTAAATTCATATTAGGACGTTTTATATTGAAGGTAAAGTGTTTCCTAAAAGAGATGACTATGTACCGTTAAAGATGAAGGATTACTTATCACTCAATCACAATCTTTGTTGGTCACTTTTTACCTATTTATTTAATTTGTCTTGACATGTTTCAATTTCGTTTTTCGTATTTAATTTTTGAATTTTTTGAAATATTCTTTTTAGTTTGTTATTTGGTGTTCAATACTGTATTGAAACTTGATTAATTCAGATTCACATATTGCATGACTTAGTTTCTAAATATATTTTTTTCATCTGAATTTAAATTTTGAACATTTAAATTGACTTTTCTTTCTTTTGATGATTGATCCTGTAACTAGGACTTGAAACTTCTATTAGCGCTGATATGAGATATGTAAAATCAACCCATTGACAAATGGAAGTTCATTGTTATAAAGTTTCAAAAAATTTGCCTAGTGCAAGTTCAACAATATTATAAGTACCGCTATTTTCTAGATTTTATTTTATCCACTATTTTACTTTGTAAAATTACATTATTTTGAAAAAATTCGATACGTAGCATTTGAAAATACGACACGTAGCATTTAAAAAACATGACACGTGTATTTGAAACAATACACGACATGTTATCTGTATTGAAAAGCAAACTCACTCTCATTTTAGAAATAAGATGAAGATATTTTGTGTAGTAATACAGTTAGAAGTTTTGAAGGATGATAGTTCCTTAAATAGTATTTGAAACAAAAAAGACAGCAAGATACTTTCTCTATAGAACTCGACAAAATAACCACATAACTTTAGTAGGAATGCACTCCTCACAAAGTGGGGTCGTAGTACTGACTAAATCACTTTTTTAAATTTGAAACGCATCTTGAAGACCTTGTTTAGTACTTGATTCGTCTCAAAATGCTAATCATTTTTACTAAAATATATGTCATTTAAAATTTTTCAGATAAAATTAATTATTTTTTTCTCCATTTTACCCTTAGTAATAGTTGTTCTTGAAGACCATTATCACCTCAATTATGGCACATACAGGTGTAGAGTTTTTTACCCTTTCCCCCAGAAGCTAACCTTTTTGGTCCCTGGATGACTCGAACTCACAACCTTAAGATTGGAACAGAAAGGTGCTTACCATCCGAGCAACTCAATATTATTATCGTAAGACATAAATAAGGCTAAAACAATCAGATATCCCTCCGAATTAATGTTTATTAAAGGACTTGTAATGATAAACACGATAATTATTTTGAGACGGAGGGAATACTAATGACTATGTAGAACAAGGACATTCTGGTCTTTGTATTAAAGTAGGGGTATTAATGTCTTTGCACAAAATATAAATTTCTAGAAATTAATTCTCATCAAATATCTGATGGGCCTTTGGGCTTGGGCTCAGAGTTGATTAAGTTTACTCTTTCGGGCTTCTATTTCATGATTTGGGTTTTATGCAAACTAAATAGATTAGACAATTTTGGGATGTCACAATCCAAAACGAGTCATGAATGATACCCACATTTAACCTCCTAGGTGGACGAATCAATGAATTCAATCCTAACTTATATTAATTATCCAACTTACGAAATACAACCATAATGCAGAAGCTCAAAATTTACTAATGTGAGAAACAAAATCCCCTAGAGTCTATTGCATATTATACTCAAAACTTGATAATCATCACATCAAGGACACCAATTACTAAGTCTACGGGTATCAAAGACACCAAAATAAATAAAGTAGTTTGCGTACGAAAACTAAGGTCATCATTACTTGACCGAGAGAATCCAACACGAGCTCGAATGAATAGCTCATTTAAAGCCATAACTATAGTGTATCTAGTTTGCAAATTTAGCTACTTCGGAACCCACTTCAGATATACACAATAAAGCTACAAAAAATCGTGTTTGATGTTTGGCATCAAAGTTTCGATATTCTTATCAGAATACATTTTTGCCTATTATGAAATTTCACTTTTATAAGATCTGGCTTTTTTTTATATCGTAATGTTTGTTTAAAGTTTAACTCTCCAAAACACTATCCTTATTGTACATGTTTAGAGTTTGAACTTATAAATATTATTTTGATGTACCTTAAGTGAAATAGCCTTTATTCAACTCATATTACATATTTCATTTTTTGCATCTAAGAAAATAATTATTTAACATTATTTCACTTATATCTAGAAAAGAAACATTATTATTTCATTCTAATATTACAAATTAAACTCAACAATTTATGGAGTTTGATGTGACATTGTTGAATAAAAATATGATAATTATAGATCCAAATCATGTGGGGAATATATGTTACTAATTAAATATTAATGAATGATGATTCTAAAAAAATATTAAATTACCTTTATTTCTTTTTAATTTAGTAAGACACGTGAATGTCATAAAGTTATTGAGTCATGTGATAAAGTTTCTTATTCTTCCATTCGAACTCACTTTTTACCCTTTTTTTTCCCTTTAGCCGTATGTTTGATGTTCGATATATATAGTGGAGCTTGATAAAATTTAAATTCATATTAGGAAGTTTTATATTGGAGGTAAAGTGTTTCTTAACAGAGATGACTCTGTACTGTTAAAGATGAATGAGTACTTATCACTCTATCACAATATTTGTTGATCAGTTTTACCTATTTATTTAATTTGTCTTGACATGTTTGAATTTCGTTTTTCGTATTTAATTTTAGAATTTTTTGAAATATTCTTTTTAGTTTGTTATTTGGTGTTCAATACTGTATTGAAACTTGATTAATTCAGATTCACATATTGCATGACTTAGTTTCTAAATATATTTTTTTCCATCTGAATTTAAATTCTTTACATTTAGTTAAGGATGATGTTCATTCCACCAGGTTTATTGAGATATTTATTCAAAAAAATTAACCTAACTTGGTTACTGATTTGATCGATTTATATGCCAGTCAAGCAAAGAATGATGTGTTTGTAATTGTTTGCGAAACTTTATAGCTCAGCAGTTTAATTATCTGATTTTTCTATCTTGTTGATTAGAGTTCAAATCTCCACCTTATAATCTCATTCTCCCATTTTCTCTTTCCTTACGTTCGATATATAATAATAATAAAAAAAAATTCAAACCTCAAATCTCAAATATAAAATGCACATCCTAGTTTGGCACCAATCAATTAAAGGTTTCTCTTAGAGAATTTTCATAAATTCTTTGTTAATTATAACCAAGAAAATTTAATACACAATTAAATATTGTGAAGAGTTTAATAATCTTTTATTGAAAAAGAAAGCGTCAAAAATTAAGAAAATAAGTTGAAGCGAATTAGTCATACCACTTGTAACCATTTAAAATTTATTAAATATAAATTTATAAAATGATTCGAATTATATTAAATTCATAAAAATATTAGTCCAGATAAATTATAGATTAATATAATTGGGCTAATTATTCAAGTCCAATAAATATGAATTTGATTAAAGTCAAAATTAATTGATTTGGGCTATAGATGAGCCCAATTTACTAAGTCCAATGTCATCTTATCCTAGAGGCCCATTCTTTTGGTGCCACATGGCATATGACATGTCATGCCAAGTCAAACAGGAAGCGAATAGGATCATGACATGTGTCAAAGATGACAAGCCCTCTCCATAAAGCCCATATGTCATGTCACTTAAATCTGATTGCGCGAAGGGAATCATGTTCCAATCGCAACTCCTCTATTCTAAAACTATAAATAGGGGTCCTCATAATTCAGAAAAGAAGACAGAAAATTCTAAACAAGAAGCTAGAGAAAATCCGTGGTACAAACGCCATAAAATTCTCTATAAAGCTAAAAGTTTAAGAATTCAAGCATT
>NW_006239095.1:1013864-1015384 GCF_000226075.1 Solanum tuberosum | reverse complement strand
CACTTTGAAATAATAAATACGATTGTTGCGATATTTTTTCGTTCTTGATTATTATTTTCTCGACGGGAATTTTATTGTCTACAAATTCTGGCACGCCCAGTGGGACCATCTCTACCTCTCATCTCAACTTTTCAAGCATCAAACAACATCGAGATGACTTTCATGAAGAACAACTCTCGATCAACTGCCTCTAAGGCCACTAGCTCCAAGTTCTCTACTAAAGTTGAAGGCATTCTTGATGTTACCTTTGAAAGTTTCGGAGTTGTTACGAGAAACAAAGCTGCTACGCTAGGACAACAAACACTGCAAGTGTCGTCCGCATAAACTCCTGTTTTTGGGTCTTCAACTCCAAAAAGAGAAAGTTCCTCCACAAATGCTTTGGAAGGAAGAAACAATATTGCTGAAAAGATCATGGAGACATTGGCTCTACTTGAGCAATCTGGTTCCAAGAATTTTACCACAAGGGAGAACTATGATTCAACTAACGAATCACCTCCACATGCATCGCGTAATGTGAGTCCGCTAAAGATCAACTTACGCGACAATCCATGCTACTCTCCTACATCTCCAATGATCATGCAAACAATGGTGGCTGCTGCTTCTTCCTCTGAGGAACAACTCGCAAATCTGACAAAGTTGGTTGAAGGATTGACAAAGCATGTACAACACCAAGAGTCTAGAATCGATAAGTTGATGGATCAGATAGAAGGACTTTTAGATGGAGAAGCGAGTCATGCACCCGGAAAATGTGTTTGAAGTTCAAGAGATTGGAGATCCTGCAAAGAAAGCACCGATTGTTAATGAGATGCCAGTTTCTTCTGAAGGGATGATCTCACTCGATCGCTTGAAGGAGTTCATTGAAGGCACTATCAAAGATAAGTATGAAGTCTCCACCAAGTCTTCTCATATGTATGCCAAGCCATACACTGCAAGAATTGATAACTTAAAAATGTCTGCTGGTTATCAACCTCCCAAATTTCAACAATTTGAGGGTAGAGGAAATCCGAAGCAACATGTTGCACACTTTGTGGAGACATGTAATAATGCTGGAACATATGGAGACTATCTTGTCAAGCAGTTTGTCCGGTCTACTAAAAGGAAATACCTTTGATTGGTACACAGATCTTGAGCCCAATTCTATTGTTAGTTGGCAGCAACTAGAGCACGAGTTTCTCAATCGATTATATAGCACGAGGCGTACTGTGAGCATGGTAGAACTTACGAATACTCGCCAAAGGAAGGATGAACCAGCCATAGACTTCATAAATCGATGGAGGAACGCGAGCATGAATTGCAAAGATAGGCTTAGTGAAGCTTCTGCAATAGAAAGGTGTATCCAAGGGATGCACTGGGAGCTTCTTTACATCTTACAAGGAATAAAACCAAAATCCTTCGAAGATCTAGCTACTCGCGCCCATGATATGGAGTTAAGCATGTCCTCTGCTGGAATAGATATGACGTATGTCCGAGACCCTCGCAAAGGAAGCGAAAAGCAGGAACCCAAGAGATGGAGCAAATTT
>NW_006239095.1:1007307-1010729 GCF_000226075.1 Solanum tuberosum | reverse complement strand
TTTTAGTATTGTTTAAGTTGTGTACGGGATTAGTCCTGAAATTTGTACTCTAAAGTATTAGATGGTTTTGAGACATCATGTATAAAGTCTAGAAAGTCTTCCGCTTGCTATTTTTTTTATGCAATGTTTTCTTGGTAAAGAAAGTTTTAAATTCCTTATGGTTTTAGTGTCTATGTGATGAATGAATGCTAAGAGGCTTGTATTAGACCTCTTTGAGATCGAGTACGCCGGTTACGACTAGAAGGTGCTCCCGGGTCGTGACAAAGCTGATGACCCAAATTTTTGCAAGTATCATAGACTTGTGAGCCATCCTCTCGAAATTTTTTTGTCTTCAAGGATAGAGTGATGCGATTGGTTAACGAAAAGAAAATTGTCCTTGATGATGAGAAGGCTAGTTCTAACCAGATCTCTATCACGTTCGGCTCACTCGATCCGGTCCAAATATATATCTCTGAAAATCATGAAGAAGAGTCATTGGAGCAGGAAATTGATATAGCTGGTGACGAAGGTTGGATTCTTGTAACTAGGCGAAGACGCAACAAGTTAAGCTTACGAAAAGAACCATCCGAACTACCGATTAGAGAAAAAATGGTGAAGAAATTGGAGAAGCAGAAATCAATCAAGCGCCCAAAGAGGGCAAAGGTAGAAGTGCATTACTACCAAAAACCCCGACGTCCTGTGACTCTAGAGGAATTCTTACCAAATTCGTTCGACATAAAGTCTACTCAAGACAATGTCGAGGCATCATGTTTCAATGCTGATAAAGCAGAAACAATGAAGGTGCCTCCTACTGACAAAGAAGGAACAACGAGTGAATCATCACCAAAAGTGTCTCCTAATGACGATGAAAAGACAACAACGGAAATCTCGTCAATGATGTCTATTTCACCTTCTGAAACACCTATTGAACCTTCTTCACAAGAAGCACATGCATGTGATACAAAAATCACATTTACAGAAAATGATCTTCTATTCGGTGAAGCACTACACAATCGTCCTCTGTATATGGTGGGTCGCGTGCTAGAGAAGAAGATAAATAGAATCTTAATAGATGAAGGATCTGGAGTCAACATTCTGCCTATCCACACATTGAAGGAACTCGGCATCACGACTGAAGAACTTAGTGAAAGTTGTATGTTGATACAAGGTTTTAATCAAGGGGGGCAGAGGTCCATAGGCTCTATTAAATTAGAGATCCACATGGAAGATTTACGATCAAGCGCATGGATGCATGTGATTGACGCAAAGACGTCGTACAATATATTACTTGGCAGACCTTGGGTACATGAGAATAGAATTGTCTCATCTTCTTACTATCAATGTTTGAAGTATATTGAAGGCGGGGTTGAAAGGAAGATAGTTGCAGATGATAATCCTTTCACTGAAGTTGAGACACACTTTGCCGATGCGAAATTTCTATTTGAAAGTTATGTTGTTAAAGGGGCCAAATCTAATGATGTAAAACCAATCATGTCTGATAAGGTCATAAGCAAAAGAATCGATGCAGCAGTCGCAAAGGTAAACGTTGACATCAAAGAGCTTTGTCCCATTCTTAATGAAGGAAATATTATGTCTTCGAAGAAGAAGCTGACTTCTAGACTTTGCTATGTTCCAAAATTGAAGAAAGAAGAAGGTCAATCATCTAACCTTCAAGAAAATGTATTGAGAGGGCTAACTCTTCCTATCAGACGGATTGATGCAATAAACTTGTCTTCAAAGCTGCCAGAAAGGTCAATCTCTTAAAATCAAGTGCGAGATGTGGCTCTCCCTACAAAACGCACAAGAGAAGGTTTTGATCCCAATGCTTACAAGTTATTTGTGAAAGCTGGATACAACCCTGATGAGCCATCAATGTTAGGGAAACTTGTATCGGAAGATACAACTAGGCAAGCACGTGAAGGCCTAGGCAATAGCCAATCACCACCAATTCGCATTTCCATAAAAAGGGCAAGCAACAACCATATAACTTTTGAAGATAATGTTGCTACTCCCAACAAAAAGCCTTCCGTCTTTGATCGACTTGGAGAATCGACTACAAGAACTTCTGTGTTTGAGAGGTTAGGTCCATTGAAAAAAATAAGAATCTGAGAAGTTATTTAAAAGTTACAACGCCTGCTTCACATTTGGTTCGAAAGGATTTCAAAAGTTCAATTCCTTCTAGAATGAGGCGACGAGTGGAACTTGTAGTTTCATGTAAAGAGGAACTCAAGGCAAAGGTTCACACTGTGGTTTACACCAAGGAGCGCGAGAAAGATGAAGAAAGTGTAGGCTCCTCAAATCATATTACAATCCAAAATGAGTATGATTATTTGCCTCAAATGAAGATTGATGAAGAGTTAGAAGATATTGTCTGGTGTTGTCATATATCTGTCAATGACAACGATCCTTTAGAATAGGAAGATGCTGGAGATGCTCCACCGGAACTTGAAGAAGGAGTAAAGACCACAATAGATCATTTGAAAGAAGTCAACCTTGGCACTAATGAAGACCCAAGGCCAACTTACTTGAGTGCCTTTCTAGAAGTTGATGAAGAAATCGCTTATATGAATATACTCAAAGAATATAGCGATGTCTTCGCTTGGAGTTACAAAGAAATGCCTGGATTGAATCTTAAAGTAGCGGTCCATCAATTGGCAGTCAAAAATGGTTCCCGTCCTGTTAAGCAAGCTCAAAGACGCTTTAGGCCAGACTTGGTTCCATTGATAGAAAATGAAGTTAACAAACTCATTGAGGCAGGCTTTATTCGTGAGGTCAAATATCCTACATGGATTTCAAGTATTGTTCCTGTAAGGAAGAAGAATGGTCAAATTCGAGTTTGTGTTGACTTTAGAGATCTTAATAATGCATGTCCTAAAGATGAGTTTCCTCTTCCCATTCCAGAGCTGATGATTGATGCCACCACTGGTTATGAGGCGATGTTATTCATGGACGGTTCTTCTGGCTATAATCAAATCCGCATGGCTCCAAAGGATGAAGAACTCACCGCATTTCGCACGCCTAAGGGTATTTATTGCTACAAAGTGATGCCATTTGGTTTAAAGAATGCTGGTGCCACATATCAAAGGGCTATGCAAAATATATTTGATGACTTGCTCCATAAAAATGTTGAATGCTATGTTGATGACTTGGTGGTAAAGTCAAGAAAGAGGGATGATCATTTGAAAGACTTAAGAATGGTGTTTGAGTTGCTCCGAAGATATCAACTAAGGATGAACCCATTGAAATGTGCCTTCGGAGTTACTTCTGGCAAGTTCCTTGGCTTTATTGTGAGACATCGAGGAATTGAAATTGATCAAGCCAAAGTTGATGCAATATCGAAGATGCCTGAGCCTCGAAATATTCATGAGTTAAAAACTCTCCAAGGAAAGTTAACCTACTTGAGGAGATTCATCTCAAATCTAGCGGGAAGATGCCAACCATTC
>NW_006239095.1:1002667-1006819 GCF_000226075.1 Solanum tuberosum | reverse complement strand
CTTAGTGATCGACTAGCAAGATGGTACCTCCAATTCCAACAGTTTGAGATTGTGTACATCCCTCAGAAAGCTGTGAAGGGACAAGCATTAGCTGATTTCTTGGCAGACCATCCGATACCCGACGATTGGGAATTAACTGATGATCTTCCTGATGAAGATGCGATGTCTATTGAAATTCAACCTCCTTGGAAAATGTACTTTGATGGGGCTGCACATCGTGGCGGAGCTGGCGCTGGCGTGGTGTTCATCACTTCGCAAGAAGAGATTCTACCATTCTCCTTTACTTTGAAGCAATGTTGCTCTAATAATGTCGCTGAATACCAAGCATTGATACTTGGACTTGATATAGCAGTCGACATGAAGCAATTACACTTGCAAGTCTTTGGTGACTCCCAGTTGGTGATCAACCAACTCTTGGGAAGTTATGAGGTGAAGAAGCCCGAATTGCGTCCTTATCATGACTATGCTCAAAAGTTGATAGGATGGCTTGGAGATGTAACCCTTCAACATGTGCGTAGAACGGAAAATAAGAAAGCTGATGCATTGGCTGCCTTGGCTTCAACGCTAACCCTTCCTGATCAAACACAAGTTACTATTTGTCAAAGATGGATAGTACCACCGCCAAATGAGGAAGAATACATAGAAAATAAGCTTGAGCATCTCGTTGCCGTTTCTGAAGCCATAAAGGAAGATTGGAGACAACCCATTATTGACTACATGTGTTATGGGATACTTCCAGAAAATCCAAGGAGAAGGACTGACATTCGACGTCGTGCACCTCGTTTCCTTTACTACAAGGACACTTTATATAGAAGATCATTTGAGGGTGTACTATTACGATGTTTGGGAGAGGAAGAAGCAATTCAAGCTCTGCAAGAAGCACACTCAGGAGTATGTGGATCACATCAATCTGGACCGAAACTCCACTTTCACATAAAGAGGATGGGGTATTATTGGCCAACCGTGGTGAAGGATTGCTTGGATTATGCTCGGAGGTGCGATGCTTGTCAATTTCATGCAAATTTCATACATCAACCGCCTGAAGAATTGCACCCAACTATCGCATATTGGCCATTTGACGCTTGGGGATTGGATGTTGTGGGACCACTACCAAAATCTTCTAGTGGACACTTGTACATCTTGGCTGCAACAGATTACTTCTCAAAATGGGCTGAAGCCATTGCTCTTAAAGAAGTGAAGAAAAAGAATGTTGCAAATTTTATCCGAGTGAATATCATCTATTGTTTCGGCATCCCTCGCTACATAATAACTGACAACGGCAAGCCATTTGATAACAAGTTAATGAACAAAATTTATGATCTTTTTTGCTTCAAGCAGCGTAAATCTTCTATGTATCATGCTGCCGCCAATGGTCTTGCTGAAGCATTCAATAAGACTCTATGCAACCTTCTGAAGAAAGTTGTCTCCAAGTCCAAACGGGATTGGCATGAAAGAATGGAAGAAGCTTTGTGGGCATATAGGACAACATACCGCACACAAACTCAAGCAACACCATATTCACTTGCTTTCGGAGTTGAAGCAGTCCTGCCACTCGAGCGTCAAATACCTTCTTTAAGACTTGCTATTCAAGAAGGGCTCACTGAAGAAGAAAATGCTCGACTGCTTCTTGCTGAGTTAGAAACACTTGATGAAAAGAGGCTAGAAGCCCAACAAAACCTTGAATGTTATCAAGCTCGTCTATCTCGTGCTTTTAATAAGAAAGTTCGCTTGAGGTGTTTCCAAGTTGGAGACCAAGTTCTCGCAGTAAGAAGACCCATCATTACTTCGCACAAAACTGGGGGCAAATTTACCTCAAAGTGGGATGGACCGTATGTTGTACAAGAAGCATATTCACATGGTGCTTACAAGCTTGTTGATGCAGATGGCGTAAAGATCGGTCCTATTAATGCAAAATTCCTAAAGAGGTACTACCCTTGAAGTAAGATGATGCTCCTTAAGGTACGAGTCTAAACTGCATGTCACTGCTGGCCCGCAAGAGTATAAACTGTGTACGGCATAAAACACAAAAAACAAAAAAAAACAAAAATTCACTCAATCCCCCAGAACTACGTTGTGACTTGATCCTCTTCACTGAGGTACATAGGCGCTTAGTATTCTAGTAAAGCCTCAAGTTGGTTAAGTATTCGGGACCTTGTAACGCCTTAAGAGTAGTATTTTTTTTTTCAAGGCGGGGACGTTAAACACAGTATTCTAGTAAAGCCTCAAGTTGGTTAAGTATTCGGGACCTTGTAACGCCTTAAGAGTAGTATTTTTTTTTTCAAGGCGGGGACGTTAAACACAGTATTCTAGTAAAGCCTCAAGTTGGTTAAGTATTCGGGACCTTGTAACGCCTTAAGAGTAGTATTTTTTTTTTCAAGGCGGGGACGTTAAACACAGTATTCTAGTAAAGCCTCAAGTTGGTTAAGTATTCGGGACCTTGTAACGCCTTAAGAGTAGTATTTTTTTTTTCAAGGCGGGGACGTTAAACACAGTATTCTAGTAAAGCCTCAAGTTGGTTAAGTATTCGGGACCTTGTAACGCCTTAAGAGTAGTATTTTTTTTTTCAAGGCGGGGACGTTAAACACAGTATTCTAGTAAAGCCTCAAGTTGGTTAAGTATTCGGGACCTTGTAACGCCTTAAGAGTAGTATTTTTTTTTTCAAGGCGGGGACGTTAAACACAGTATTCTAGTAAAGCCTCAAGTTGGTTAAGTATTCGGGACCTTGTAACGCCTTAAGAGTAGTATTTTTTTTTTCAAGGCGGGGACGTTAAACACAGTATTCTAGTAAAGCCTCAAGTTGGTTAAGTATTCGGGACCTTGTAACGCCTTAAGAGTAGTATTTTTTTTTTCAAGGCGGGGACGTTAAACACAGTATTCTAGTAAAGCCTCAAGTTGGTTAAGTATTCGGGACCTTGTAACGCCTTAAGAGTAGTATTTTTTTTTTCAAGGCGGGGACGTTAAACACAGTATTCTAGTAAAGCCTCAAGTTGGTTAAGTATTCGGGACCTTGTAACGCCTTAAGAGTAGTATTTTTTTTTTCAAGGCGGGGACGTTAAACACAGTATTCTAGTAAAGCATCAAGTTGGTGATCTTCAAGGTGGGAACGTTAAACACATTCCTTCACACCTCAAGGTCAAACTCTTGCATTGTGATAAAGCTTTCCATTGTGTAGCCTCCGCGAAATATAAATATTGCTTATGTTGATCTACAAAAAAAAAAAAAAACACACAAAAAAGGACAATACAAAGAAAATACAATTAAAGGAGAGATTGTTACCTGTCAAGACATTTGGGACTTGTGCTAAGCTAACTAGGTTAGACTTTAGACAATATGTTCTTGGTGATAATGAAGCCCATGAAGTATAGTTTCTAGCGATCACAATTTTTTTTTTGGTGATGTCATTCCGCCATCGAGATATAAAATGTTTTGTAAGGCAACGAAAAACTGAAATCAATTATGTGACAGAATTTAGAGCTAACTTCAAAAAACTTTCTGGAACAATATTAAAGGAGTTGAATTCTAAATTTTCGATATGTTTTGGCCCTTTGGGTCTAGTTTCTGCAGAATCAAACGGATTGCAATTTCAATGTTTCTACCTCGAGATACAATTTTTTTTGGTATCATTGCACAAATCTGAAACTTTTGGTGCACCAAAATCTAAACCTGACTTTGTAATAGTATCTGGGATGATCCTGAAGGTATTAAATTTTGAATTTTGGATATGTTGTAGACATTTGTGTCTAGATTCGAAATAATCAAGCGGCTTGTGATTTCGTCGTTCCTACATCAGGGCACAAGAGTTTTAGTAAAGTTACGCAAATCTGAAATTTTCAGCATGACAAAATCTAGAGCCAACTTCAAGAAAAAACCATCTAGAAAAAATTCTTAAGGTATTAAATTCTGGATTTTGGATATATTAGAGATCGAGAAGTCTAGTTTCTAGAAAATCAAACCGTTCATGATTTTGATTTTTCTACAATGAGATATGAATTTTCTACGACAGACATGTCAAGCTGTAGAAAAAGTGACGAAAATCAGAAAAAGAGAGGGATATTACCTTGAATTATGCCTCTTTTGTCATAGGCTCATAGCTCACAATCTGTAATTGAAGATAAAATTGTGGAGATAATGTGTTTATTTATAGATGTCATA